>NW_009221715.1:26519-39728 GCF_000690835.1 Fulmarus glacialis
TAGCAGAAACACTGGGCAAGAATTTTAAGAAAAAAATGTTTTCAAGAAATTGAAGATTGTATCATTAAAAGAGAAAATAAACAAACTGTATGTGTACACACACAGAGTATGACACTATGTATTATATGTCTCTCTTCTTTTAACATCTTTTTCTCCCTTTACTCTTCAAAACCTTTCTGCAACCTACATGCTGTTACCTCCTTAAGAAACACTGGGCAAGAATTTTAAGAAAAAAATGTTTTCAAGAAATTGAAGATTGTATCATTAAAAGAGAAAATAAACAAACTGTATGTGTACACACACAGAGTATGACACTATGTATTATATGTCTCTCTTCTTTTAACATCTTTTTCTCCCTTTACTCTTCAAAACCTTTCTGCAACCTACATGCTGTTACCTCCTTAAAAGTTTCACACAGATGCTCCTAAAGAACTGACATAATATTCAACTACTAAGAGTTGTTTAAAAGCCAACTTGTTTAAGATTCTAAGTTTAAGGGAAAAAACCTAAAGTATATCTTTCTGCCAGAGGTACGCTATGGTCCAGATGATGCATGAGAAACATCTGTCAGTGTAGTTGAGAAGTGAGGCTGTGGACAGTAAGGTTAAGTACTACATCACAAACAGAAAATTTGCTGATGGCTCCCTGCACAAGGAAAGAGGTCGAGTAATCACAGTAACCCAGCTCTTTCACAGCAAGGGTTCACACTGCAGTATGCCAGGACTCACCTGGATGATGCGTTCCTCACACATTACTGCCCTAGAAAACCTATAATCTCCATTCTTATGTTCCTCTGTAGAAAACATAATCACATTCCTGCCACGCTCAAGCTTTGCTCTAAAGTACATCAAGTCCCACATTTCCTTAAGATCTTAATTATCATATAAACCATAACTTCATTGAACATGTGTGACTACGCTCACGCACTCTGTCTTCAGCTATAGTTTCACCTTTCATAACAATGTTAATCTGAGAATGCAAAACTTTTCAGACCACAGAACTGTGAGCCATCAAGTTTATATTTACCCTCAGTCTCAGACTTAACGCACTATAAACCACATCTAAATCTATTAACCAATGTCAGACTATGTACCTTGGTCTGAAGTCCACCAGACTTGTGTGGACCACATGTGGGAGAAAATTAACAAAGCTAATAATTTCACACTGAGTTTAAATTTTAACAAGTGGACTTTTTTTTTTGTATCACACAGAAAAAAAAAAAAAAAAAGAAATGTATCATCTACAAATGCAGGAATGAAATCATAAACCCATTCAGCTGAATGGCTGAATTCTGGGCAGTTTCAGTGAGACTGCTCCAAACTGGTACCTGCACAAGGTTACCAAAGGTTCCCCTTGCAGGAAGAAGACTGATTAGCCACAGTTGCAGATGAAGGGCAGAAATATTCGAGAGACTGGGGAAAATATACTCCACAGCCTTCCCCATTGCCATTTAGAAATGAAACATTACACGATCCCTCTAGAATAGTCTGTTACTGTACTATGCAATGAAGACTTTGGCCTGCTTTCTCTGCTCTATTTGAAGACAGGAGCCTCAGGAGTCACATTAGCCTAACTCTTCCCAACACTTCAGACGGAGCAGAGTCTGCTTTGCCCCAGAGCTGCCTAATTCCATTAAAAGAATGGGAATCCCAAAGATTTTTGCCTCTTGCCGCCACGAAAGAGGTGACTTAGCCTTTAGCATCTTGAATCTTATAAAATGGATTGCCTGTGTCAGCGGATAAGATTACAGGAGCACTGCCTGTTTTACCTAGCCGAACACACTCATGAGGAATATTACCAGTGTCTCTAAACACAGTGGTACAGGCAGAGAAAGTACAAGGGAGGGAAAAAAGTATTTAACCTAAAGAATGACACTGGCTCAAGAAATTTATCTAAACAATCTGGAAAATGTAAGTGAAACTCATTCCACTTCAGGAAACACAGAAAAATAAACCAACAGTCTTTAAGTGGCAATTTATGAATCATATTATAGGAATCTGTGGCCTACAAAGTATGAAATTAACTTCAATGGCCCAGGAACATGCCCTTACAGTTTTATGTCCAATATTTCTGTCCTGATTTACTTAAAATAACTTTTTACTGGTTTCTAATTAAAACCTGGCATTTCCATGTGTACAACATTTAAATGAATACCCAGTCAAGTCAGTTAGACTCCTTGTTTGGGGAATATCCACATAACATAATTATATAACATTATAGTTTTTAAAAATAAAAATTGTAGTGGGTTTTGAGTTCATGAAGGAATTGTCAGTACTTCAAGGTCATGTCCATAAGAGTGGCTCTATATCATTTCTCAGAAGTAGCAAGTCAGCTGAAATAATAACATTACTAGTATTTGATTCTCTTCTTGTAATTCATCTGCTTGAAATCAGTACCTTCTGATTTAGGGTGATCCTAAGTAACTGTATTACACACATTGACCTACTCGTTCTATCACAAAGCAAGGAAACTGGATTATCTGCAATGGGTACTCTGGGAAACACAGACAGGTAGTTTATCCCCTAAAAGAGCATACTTACATACAGGGTTTAATATTTGTGAGGGTCAAGTTGAACAACTCCATTAAGAGGTTTTTTCTGCTAAGACTTCCTACTCATACAGTACCATTCACTCACTCACAACCTTTATAAAATATTATATATATATATATGAAACTTGTAGATCTATAGGTTAATCCTAGGTTATAACTTTAGGTTAGAATTGTTCTGACCATATTAATTTATTTTTATGAAAACCTGAACACCAGGGAGTATTGTTGGGTGAGAAGGGGACTAGGCAATTCCTATATGACTATGCTGACTCAAAACTTATGCACATAAGTATTGTTTCTAGGAATCAAAGAAGTTTTTTCCCCAAAATAAATGGTCACTACAATATGGCCTCCTGGGGGAAGAAAAAAAAAAGAAAGGGAAAAGGAAAAGAAGATAAAGAAAAAAAAATGTTAAACTGTTTGGGAGGGCAAATCTGAACCTGAGAGGCTCGGTAGAAGTTGTAACTTAGCTCCAGCTCCACTGTTTTATTGTGTGGCAGTTGTCAATCCATCATGCAAGCAAAGCTATGATACTGGAAAATAGTGTCAATGTGTA
Organism: Fulmarus glacialis; assembly: GCF_000690835.1. Lineage (NCBI taxonomy): Eukaryota > Metazoa > Chordata > Aves > Procellariiformes > Procellariidae > Fulmarus > Fulmarus glacialis. Next base: position 29,627 of record NW_009221715.1, read on the forward strand.
TTTTAAACTCACTCTGAAAGAAAAATTGGGGTTATTATTGACAGAAATAGTTTAGCAAGCACTGCATTACAATAATTACACTAAAACAATATTTGGGCTCATAAATAAGTTGTTAATGGGTATGAAGTGAACTATGCAGCAAAGTATGAAGCTTAGGAATACAAGAACACTGGGCACAAACATTGTCCTCTGCAAACATGTATGCTGACTGCCTGAATGAATGGAAGAGGAAGAAAACCCATAGAAGAAAGTCAAATATCGTATATCACAAATATCTGCAGTCTTTACATTTGAATCATTGTCATGATTTGCTCACAGCTACAGAAGAGCAAACATGGTAATTGCACAGAAAAAACAGGGTGGTAGCAACCATAGTATTCTACTCACAGAGAAGAAATGAAATTTTGTTAAAAACTGATTGAAAATCTTTAGTCTAAAAACATTTCTATCTGGACATATTTAATTCCTACGGTTTTACCTTTTGTTCATTATCTAAAAAGCAGATTTTTACCACGTAAAGGGAAGGGTGCTATGGAAATAACATTGATTTTGACTGAGAGCTGGATGTCTGCTCATGTTTGATAAAAACCTTATTCTCTCTCTCTAAACTAGTAAGCGTATCTTTCAAATGATGGGATGGTTACAGTTTCAATGTTAAGTGTATTTGACTTTTGCAAAATAAATATTAGTTAACAAGGTATTCTGTTTACAGAACTAGAGCTTAAATGAATATCTGCTTCTAGAATTACTCTAAAAATAATGATTGATATAATGTTAATAGTCTTAAGTAATGCCTTAATCCATTCCAAGAAACTCTTCACAGATGAAAATATTACTTGTCTGGATAAGAATAAAGAAACAGACTGACACTATTTATCCAACACACTTATGGCATTTTTTAATGGGGAGAAAGTAATTACACTGAAGAGATAAGAGAGGAATGAAACATTGAGTTAGAATTTTAAAGAGATAACGTATGTGACAAAACCTGATAAGGAAATGGTAATCCCAATGTCACGTCTTAATACCCCATTTATACATCTACAATAACAGGAATTTATTTTTAAAAACTGAATATCTTATATAGAAAATATAGGATGAAAGGAAAATGGGAGATTATGGGCATGTAGCTATTGTACCAACGGTCTTGGTTTCAAAGTTTAAAATATTCTTTGGCCATAAACCAAAGTTCTCAGAAAACTTTTTAATCTAAAAATAAACAATTTCCAAACTTGGTAAAAATGGAACAAAGAAGGAAGGATAAAAAGCCATCTGTTCCATGCATCAAACCTGAAGTAATTTTGTAAATCTTAACATTTCATGCTGTGAAATGCGTAGTTTTCCTCTTTTTCATGTTGAAGGGGAATCTTAACTTTGAATTTCCAAGATATAGATGTACGTATGTATGTATGTATAGATATACATACATAGCCCTATATACACACACAAATATATTCCTTAATGTCAGTTAAATACTTCTTACAAAACCAGAAAATAACCAGAAGACTCTTTTACTTTATCTTTGAATTAAAGCTATTGTTGGTACTTCTTTGGATAGCAAAACATTATTCATTAAAAATGACTATGCAGTGTGAAATATTAGTTATGTTTATTCATACATTTTTAACCTTAAATAAGACTCATTGAATATCACACACACAGCATTTATGCACCTGTGCATTACACAGTGCAGAGCTACATGCAGAAGGATATGAACTAGTTCTGATACTGAAAGCAGTATCATCGTGACATTGTGCCAATCTAGCTCAACATCTGATGCACCCCACTTCTCTGCATAAAAACATCTTCATATTAATAAAACTATAACCAGAATAGTGGGATTGTTGTATTAAAGGTCATGGTTGCACTGGTATAAAATGTGATATAGACAGAAACTCTGTCAGCCATGATCATTCTCCCTTCTAGAGACCTCTGCAAACACAAAAATACCATTAAAGGAGAACTGTTTATCTAATAAACATTTTTTTAATATTACCTTTTTTCTTCTAGAGAATTTTATCATTTCCATTTCAAATGGATATTTTAATTCTAATTATTCTTTATTAGAGTCTATTTCAATATTACAGAGTTTAAACTATTTGTGGTTATATCAGTCGCTCAGTCTACCATGTAGATTTTTGTTCCTGGGAAAGAAAAGCCAACTAAATCCACACACAACTTGACTGCTCCGAACTTCTCTCTCTTTCTCACCCCTCCTACACCACAGAACGTGAAAATTCTTCCCAACCTATGTCAAACACTCCACAATCACTTATTAAAGACAGGGCTCAGAAGATCATGGAGTATCCAAATAGCCAAGGTACTCAGATATCTACTTCGGGCACTATGCTTCTTAAACATTTTGTCAGCCTTTTTTTGCTTCATATTCATACCTCTGTGGCCTCTGGCTACTTATACCTTCAGGATACACTTGTTTACTTTGGACTATTACCCTGCTTTCCATAAAATGCACAAAATGGGAATAAATTTATTCATCTTAGTTAAAACTTCTATTTATAGTGCAGAAATTTTTAAGTATAGTCTACGAACCTGGAAATACAAAGTCACAATCATAACTTTAGAAATGATCATGCAACACTGAATCAAAACTTGTGGTAACACCTTCAAACAGGATCCACAGGTATTATCATTAATGTGGTCAGACTGTTTTTCTCCTCCTACTGTATATGCACTGAAGTTATGGCCTTATTGTACAGGAGTAGATAGACTTGCTTTTAGGCTGGAGTTTGTTACACTGGATGTTCTCTGTATAGAAGAGACAGACCATTTAAAATGCTCCCAAATTATAGTTAGGATAATAAGAACGGTGTGAAAGTCCATGCCTAATTGCAGCCTTTTCAACATTTCTTTTAATGAATGTGTATATCTTTGTCTTACAGAACCACCTTTGGGTGTTTATCACGTCCAAAGAGAAATCCATCAGAATTATATCTTCACATGGGAGAAAAACAGTTAATTGAAATTGTTATTCTCTGAAGATTTATGTGGCAACAGCCTATCACAAAATCCTTTTGGCACTGTCTTTCTTAATTATTTTGAATATAGGAGAAGACTACATGCCCTTGGAACTTTTAAGGACCTACATTTCCCAGCAGTGTATGGTGCATGGTACTTTCCACTAGAACTCATGGTTCAAACTTTGATATAAAGACTTCTTTTCTTGACTTCCCTTTGACAGCATCAGCCAATACCCTTTGTACTGCAGGCACAAAGTAACATGAGAGAAACTTTTCATGATGAGACAAGGTTGCATTGCAAGTTCTCATTACTCCCTGTGAAAACAGTTCTGCTGATTTTAGCAGAGGACTTTCTGATATGATATGAACATGCACACCAATTACTTCATAGGTTGTAGTAAAAAAGGAACTTACATACTAATAGCTTTTCTTCAAAAATGTGAGTGTTAAAAAAATACATGAAAGAATACATGTAAGTAATACACTTATTTAGTCTCTTTTAAGAGTTTTTTTTGTTCTAAAGTCTATCTTCAAATCATTACTTTTTACCATTTTCCACTATTTTAAAATATCTTATCAAATGAAAGTGAGATTTCATTTCTGATTACAGATGAAAATGTTCATCTTCCATCATAATGTTCAGACCTTCAGCCTTTTTAGTCTTTTGCTTCCTACCCACTAATTCACAACTTTCTCCTATGATAAGAGATGTAGAATATATGTTCAGCATAAGAAGCAATCAGTCTGAATTTCTAGCATCATCTAGATGTGTTAAGCTACATTCTGCGAGAAAGCTTGGCCAGAAACCTCACTGATCTTGACAAGAAGGCTGTGCATTAAAGGTTGATATTGCAGAAGTTTCAACCTCTGATTTTTTTAATTCAAATGCTAAAGTTTTTAATAAATCATGGAAATAGATTGATCCCAAAGTATTTCATAAGGCCAGGAGTTTCCCTGAGAGTATTCCATGAAGTGAATATTCACATGGGAAGTAAAGAGTATGTACACTTTCCATTAGATAATGAGAAGAAAAGAGAAAGGTTTCAAGATTTTAATATGTACAAATATTTTCAGCTCAAAAATGAGCCCAAAACATCTTTAGAGAAGGTTTAGTTTTCTACGTTTTTTGAAACACCTGTATAAATAAGGAAATTATTTTATTCAATTATGTAGCAATGCACTTAGAACCATACAAAATGTAAAATGAGATGACCTCTACTTCAAAGCATGACTAACAGTTCTGTTTGTGAATCTAGTTAAAAACAATAAAATGAAACTAAGTGTAAGTTATCTAAATTATTTGAAGTGTTTTTGAGACATTCATTAGTAGTCTGTTCACATTATGGAAAAAAACATACAAACAAACAAACAAACCCAAACAACTTTCTAGTCAAAACCAGATTGTCTTTTCTAGCTAAACCTTCTACCAGAGGATTTAGACATGCGTTATAGCCACACCCATCATATTTTCCAATAGAGTGATCTTTCAAAGCAAAGCAGGGTGGATCATATGAAGTGAGAGATTCTCAGTCCTGCAGTTTTTAAGGGGTCTTCAACATATTTCAGAATTTAAAGCTCCAGTGAGAACTAATATAAGATGACTGCAATGTGGCTCATTAGGGGAAAAGGTGAACTATTCCCTTTACTTATTGTGTTTTACAAAGTTTATTATACAACATCATTTTCCTTTGCAACTTTGCAGCATCTAAAAAGATAAAGCAGCCAATCATTGCCAAATTTATGTTGCACTTTAGTTCCATTTCTGAAACAAGTTTTAGTCTAGAGTAAGACTAAAACCTGCCAAGTTTAATTAAGATTTTGGTGGAGTTAATTCCCTAGTGTCTCTTCAATATATCTCTACTTCATTTCTGTGTTAAAGAGGAAACCTAGTCAGAACAGGTGATGCGAGAAAGGTATGTTGCAATTAACGAAGCCCCAAAGGCTTCTCTCCATCAAAGAAAAGCTCAGAACAAGATGGAGCATAGAAGGAGATGAAGAGTCAACAAATATTTCTACTATGAAGGAAAAACTGAAAGAAACTTGAGGGATGAGGAAGAAATTACAAGTACAACTATAACTTACATACAGTAACTAGAGATGATAATTCAGAAAATCAGATTTGGGGATGTGGTTGATTGTTTTAGGTAATTTCGCTCCCTCAGCACTGACAGCAGTTTGTTGGTGGGAATCTAGCAGCAACTAGTTGGATTGGGTTAATATACGTTCATGTAACAAGATACTTACTTCTTTATTTGACATTAGAAATCTAAAATAAAATCGAGAAGATTTTAATCAAGAATTCAAGAACAGCTTATTCAGCTAGTGTAAATCAGAGTACCATGAAAATTACTTTAACATATGTTTTGTCTGAATTACACTGAAGTTTTTTTTAAATACATCCTTATTTTTTTCATTGTTATGGTTTCTGAAGTCAAAAAGTATTTCTTAAGTGCATTAATGTCCCTGCTGCAAGGAAGAGAAATACATTTTAAGAGTCCTCAGAGCAAGACAAAGATAAACATGGATTTACTGTCTTATGTCCTGAACAGAGGCAAATATTACAGTTGTTTGTTTCTTTTTTTTCTGCCATAATTCCTGAGGAATGGAAGGAAGCTAAATATTGGTATACATCTGTCATAAAGTTAATATTTTCCTAAAATCATAAGCTATTCTGTAGGGTTGAGAAAACAGCAGACTAACTTGTATTTATGCAGCTGACCACATCCAAGCAGGCATGTTTCATACTGAATTTGGATTCCCCAGAACAAGAACAGGCAGGACTGGAGCACCATAGAAATGTTTTAGAGCACCTCAAGTTATGTTCACAAGAAGGACCTTGAAGCAAGGGAATAAGTGAAGAATAATGAAACAAGAAAAATCATCATGAAAAAAATGAATGTAAATTATATATACCTTGATTTGAAGCATCCTGGGAAGATAATATTCAGTGTTTCTCTGGGACCCCAGCCTGTGCTGACTGCATAGCTAAGGGGGTAAAAAGACTAAAACATTTTTTTATAATTTTTCTAGTATACCAGTGACAAATGAGAAGAATGTTAATTTCTCAGCAGAAAGCAGTATTTCATGAAAGCTGGTAAATGAGGTACAGGAAGCTTTTTCTGGCCATTTTCAAATACCACAAACCAAAAAAGCAGGAAAGTTTGGTAGGTTACTTTCAAGGAAGATTTATCTATTTGAGCTATGATATTTTCTTTACAGAGCTGGGAGGAGATAGAATATGTACAAGAAGAGTTTCTTAAAACAAGACCTGGTCAAGGTGTTTGGGTCAAATTATTTTCCAGTTGTTTAACTTGTGGAATAGCTGTAGTTGTCACACTGATGTTCTGTAGTCAACATTTATTAACATGGCATCAATCATATCAAATCTGCTATTTCTTCTGTAGAAAGGTTGAACACTTCTTAAGCTTCATTCAAATACTGCTTTCTAAACATTTTCCTTAAATATTTTAATTTTTTTTTAAATTCTTTTTTCAGATGTGTCAGTAGAAACTTTCCAAGAAGTTTCTCCCTAGACGACCATATTATGAAGATGACTTTTTTTAATCTATAAAAATCTATAGCTTAAAAAGCTTATAGTTAAACCCACTGGATTTGTCTTCTACCACCATATGCAAATTTCATTGTGGTAAAATGAAGAACATAAAGGGCATTAAGATAATGGGCAATAAGAAATTAAACTAACCCTTATGATTTGCACCTGTTTCATTCCAACAAATCTATTTGGTTTTGCTGTGTTTTTTTTTTTATTTTATTTTATTTTAATACATATTTTTGTGATGCTACTCAGTAGGCAGTTAAATCAGGATTTCCTGAATGGGAAAAGGACTTTAAAAAGAAAATGAAGGCTGTATGCATTTCATTTAGAGCCATACTTTTGTGTGCAGCATCCATAGTATAGAATTCCTATTTCCAGTGTCACAGTATCAGCAAAAGTAAACTAGATCTGAGTACTTTTTATGTGCTTAACTTATTGCTGTTGACTCCACTATTTTCATGGGTTCACTGTTGTAATATCAGCTACACAAACTTTACTCAGGCACTTTGCACCACTTCAAGTTATCCCACTCGAAATATGATATATCAGGTAAATTCAACTTAGTTTTAAATAGCTTTTTGGGGGTTGTTAGTGCTCAGTTGAATAAACAGTCAATCTCAATTACTCTTTTAATGTACACATTCATAAGATGTGAATCCTTATATATATCTTCAGCAGACACAGTCGTGTGAAATAGTATCATCAACTCCAGTATAAATAGATATCTCCTGCCCTAAAAATAAAAGTGATATCCTCTAACTGATTTTTGAAAGTGTTTTATGGTTACGTTGATCTCAAAAATACTTGGTGCTAAACTGCCAGCCAAACATTTCAACAGACATTCATATGCAGTAATGTTTTGGGGGTTTATTGCATTCATTAGCAATTGTAAGAAAGGCCATATACAAGAAAACGACCATCTGGCTAGTGTTTATTATTTCCATTTATCTTCTTTTCCCTGTCACTGTGTGTCCTTCCGTGCCTCTTCTTACCAGGACAGTGAGCAGAAATAACACAGCTTGCTTGCCACAGTGCCTGCTATCGGTTGTCATATTCCACACAGTTGGTTTATATTGAGTAATATTTCTCTCTCCTTCCTTTTCTTATTCTGAACTTCCTTTATTGGGATTTTTTTGCCTCATACCAAAGCAGAAAACTCTTCACAGCACGATTTTATGTTTATGACTAGTTTTATTCAAAAAACGTTTGGCACAGACAAGCAAGTTAGTCTCATTATTTCATACTCACAGAAATCAGATGAACTTCAGCATATGCTACCTTAAAAAGATGGTTTAGAAAAAAAGGCAGATTTTTTCCCAGACAGTTGCAGATAGTGCCATCTACAGATATCACAACACTTGATCTGAGAACATACTCCAATACTAATTTGTCATCAGGGATGTATAAAAGTTATGTATTCCTTCACCTTTTTCCATCACTGGGACCAGTTAAGGCTGTGGCTGTAGCTATACAGCTGTGCAGCTCAGTCTTCACATCATAGTTTTATCCAACTTGCACACACAGTGAGTGTTTACATCTTTGCTGTGGGTTCAAACAAATGCATACAACTGCACATACCTGATGACGAAAATAAGCCCTGACAGTTTCAAAGCTAACTGTAATAACCATCCTTCATTTTGGGGGTATTTTTTGTCTTGTTCATAAAATTCATATGTAAGTTATAACATAGCAAATACTAATATACGTTTGTTTTAAATCCAATATCTATGCTACATAAATGAAATAGTTTCTGGGGACCTAGTTGAAAGTAAATCTTCTGTACCCTAGACTTCATCAATGATTGACATATTTAGTTCTCCAGAGTAAGAAAAACAAATAATATAGAAATATTTTTGCCCTTCAACTTGTGTCTTCATAAACTGTATACAAGCTATAACAATAGCAAGTGCCATGTCAATAAAACTAGTAAGTGCCATTACATTAGATATTGCTATTTAATTAACAATTCATGGAAGTGTTTCAGTGTATGTATGTCAGTATATACATATGTATATATATGTGTATCTATGTTTGTATACACAAACACACACAAACCAAAAAAAATACTGTTGGCCCTATCCACTTTTCCTTCCTCCCACTTCTCTTCCCATGAAAAAATATTATGATACTTTATATTTTACTATGTATTACAATAAAAATATTTTTATATGCAAAAATACTGGTGCAATTTTCTTGCTTTCTCTCTGAAATTAATATTACATCTTCTGGATATGACTCAGCTTTACATATATCTCAACATGAGTGGGAAGGCATCCCATTCTTCCCATTCCCATTGGCATCCATCAGTAATGCCAAAATACAGACTGCTGCACATAAAGAAGTAAAGTGCAGTAAGAGAAGGCATCTTCCCTGGCGGTTCAGTTATGCAGAATACAAAAGATCAGCCTTTCTGTTTCTAGACACTCCTCAAAAGTTATAGTCAACCAAACCACATTTACAGTATTCCTCAGTTCATTGCATTCATTTACTATGTGTACATTATTCTCACTTGCCTTCAGAGAATGTGTGTTGAATTCTAAACACTTACACTGCTGAATTTCTCAACTAGAAGCACTGTGTACAGTTATGGTTTCTGAATGCACATATTAGCTAGGATTTACTTTTATATTCATTTTGCATACCTTTTTTTTTTTTGCTCCCAGTAAAATGCAGTTTGCACAGACTGCTAACCCTACTTTGCACTGAGTACTGCTCTGGCTGAAAGCAGTGGGTGTCAGCCTGGCATTTTTCCTTCATCATACAATTTGTTTTCTTGCCAGTAAGGTTGAGAGCAAAGGATACAAATTATCTGATGTAAAATTACTAGCTGAAGATAGATGTCATGCAAATATTAAATCATCTATCCTATTTGTATATTGGCAGATAACCTGCTAAAGCCATCTAAATTAGTTTTAAATAGTTCAATGTATAAGGGAAGCAGCAAGGCATACCATGATAAAACAAGGATCCTGAGGGTTTCTACATCATTACACTTCAATTTTGGTTGGAGGAAGAGCAAATGAAACCTGAATTAAGCTCTTCTACAAACTTGTAAGTTGGTAGAACTTTTTCAAATCTTCATTACATTTTAATGATCTGTCATATTTCCAAGCAGTATATAGCAATAACTTACGTCTAGATGCATTAACTCAGGAAAATATTTTATGAGTGAATTAAAAAGAAATCTACAGACTTTCAGACTAGATAGCAACCAAACTATTTTCACATTCTAGATATGCTATGTTAGCACATTTAATTTTTCAGGGTTTGTTCCATTCACTTGCCTCTTGTATGCTTCTACAAAAAGTATAGCCTTGGATGCACACTGCACATGTGGTACTGTTAATTGTCAGACACAAATGAAGGCAGCAGAGAGAATTTTTTGTCAATAGAAGTCATTTTTCTAGAGTCTAATGTAAACAAATATGAATAAGATTGCACTCTGAAATGGTCAAATAGTGCTATCTTGTATTTTCTTACATATACAAGTGCTGAGTGAATGAATGATTTACATTAAACCCCAAATATTGAGAAATTTGAAAAATATAATACAAAATATATATATTAG
>NW_009221716.1:0-978 GCF_000690835.1 Fulmarus glacialis
TTATTTTCCGGGAATACAAGCAGTAACAAGAGCTTCCTCTCAGCCATCTCCTTCGACCGGCCTGGGGAAGTTTAATTAAAGCAGGACCCGCGCGCTGCCCCCCCCTCGCTGTTGACATTAACTGGGCAGGATTTGCACAGCGGCCAGGATAATTACTTTGGTAATTGCACCATTATTTCTGGGGGCTCTCGGCTGCGTTTTTTGCCTGGCTCAGCGAAGATATCTCCCCGGGGAAAGAGGAGGGATGCTTTCTTCCCCAGACCAGCCGGAGCTGACGATGGGCTTCCCGAGTGGCTCCAGGGAGCGGGAATAGGAAAGCCCATCAGGTCCCAAACTTTTTGGGGTTTCTCCTCTGTGCTGGGAAGCTGTTCCCCTCCTGCCAACTGCGGGTCCCTCTGTGCTGCCAAAATATTCCCCCAGGAAGGGCTGCCCGTGCAGGGAGAGGAGCTGGAGCTGGATCCGGACCCCCCAGCCCTGGATGGGGAGCAGGCTGCAGATCCCCAAAACACTTGGGAGCACCAGGGAATCTCCACAAGGTTTTAGGTCCATGAAAATCAGAAATGCCCAGGGAACAGCAGTTCCAAGGTCACGGATCTTGCTATGAATTTCCCTGTGTTTTCTAGGAATTCCCTGGTGCTTTCCAGGGACGGTGGGACCGGAGCCCGTCTAGGAGGTTTTCAGGGTTTGCTGGGCACTTTTGCTGCTCTCCAGGATTCCCGTCGGCTTGCTGGGAACTCCGGGGCCTTTCCGGGTTTTCCTTGCCCTTTCCAGGAATTTTCTGTAGCTTCTCATAAATTCCCAGATCCAGAGCTGGTTTCCAAACCCTTGGTTGCACACCTTGGATAACAGCTTCAGTGAATCAATAGCTAGGTCAGCAGAGCTTTGAGACACCGCAGTGCCCAGACCACAAGAAAGAAGGAAGGAGGGTTTGATTTTCCAGGAGTGCCTCAGTTTCCCCAGCTGTCTGTGGCCCCAGCG
>NW_009221716.1:1009-3281 GCF_000690835.1 Fulmarus glacialis
CGTGGGATGCTCTGCCTTGGCTGACATTGTGCAATCGCTGCACGGCCAGAAATTGCCCGTAAATAAAATCAAAGCACCCTTGGGTGATGGGAGGCTGGAGCTCGTGGATGGAGCCACACGGGCATCCATGAGCTCCATCCTTCCATCACCCAAGGGGTGCTCCACCACAGCCGGGTCCTACGGCACAGAGAGCCCTGCTCCCCCAGACCTGCTCTGGACTTTCATTCAAGCACCTCGGTAAAGATATTATCAAGACGGCGTTAGGAGAGGCAGATCCCTTTTAACCGCCATCGCATTTTAAATAAGCTTCACTGCTTCCCCTAAGGTAAAACCCTCATTTTCATTTCACCAACTCAGCACTGGGGGGAATAATTTCCCACAGTTGGCTTCCGCCCCACCAGCGGGATCGTGCCCGGGGCAGCACCAGTGGGGTGACCCAGGGCTTGTCCTCGTGGGTGTCCGGCTCCGGCCAATGCCACAGGCACTGCTGGCACAGCCGGGTGGGACACTTGTGCCCAGCAATGCTGGGAAAAGAAGCCCAAAGAAGCGGGCTGACTTTGCGCTGGAGCAGATGAGGAGCGCTCACCCATGGTGAGCCAAATATTTGGCTTTTGAGGGATAGCCGAGCGCCTGGCGGGGTGTCTCTGCACTTCTGGGGCCAAAACTTTGAGTGGTTTTTGGTGCCAGTCCAAAAAGCTTTTTGGCCATGCAGGAAAAATCATGGATCCTCGTTCCTTACAAATTAGCTGTTTTATGGGTTTTTTTCTGTTGTCACTCTGTTTCTTTGTTGGGAAGCCAAAGAAGAAACTGCTCCACAGAACGGGGACCTCCGTGGTGGGAGAAACCAGCTCAGCCTCAAGGGAAAAGTGGCTTAAACTGGGATGCAACTGGGAAGACCAGACTAGGGATGGAAGCAACATCTCTGTCAAGATCCCACACAACAGGGACAGGATGCAGAGCCCTGGTCCCTCAAAGCTCCCCTGGGTGGCCCTGGGAAATGGCTTCATCCAGCTGTGCCTCAGTTTACCTTGAGACTACTACGTCCTTACCCCGCTGGGAAGCCTGTGACTATGTAGGCTCAGAGCTGCAGTCTCAGATGCAGCCTAGTTAATGAAATAATGATTCACTGCTAAGTAATTAATCACAGCCAATTTTCACACCCTCTCTGTCCCCCTCCTTGGATTTATAGGGTCTAATTCTGTCCTTTGCAAGATGCCATTTAGGACAGTTAAAACTACAGCCCACCTTAGAGCAAATAAAATCCTTGCCCCAAACTTCCACCCAGCTCCAGCTCCAGCTTCGTCAGTGTTTACCAGGGAGCTGATGTCCCAACACACCAGAATGCTTTTGCTCGCCCCGACCTTGCGGGGTTCAGGCCTTTTGGCTCCCTGTCCTGGTCGAAAGCAGCGGGTTGCCCAGCTGGGGCCGTGCAAAGAGTAATTGGAGGCAGCATAGATCACACTAACGACGGCAAATCCAATTAGCCAAGGGTTAAGCACTCTGCTGATGAAAACCAGGGGTTCAAACTGCTGAGCCAGCAAAAGCTCTGCACCGATCAATGCCATGTAAATAATATTGCTTGTTCTGGGGAGCCGATTTCTTTCTGTTTCAACAGTGAAATACATTTTGCCTGGCAGGACCCCGCTGAGCAGATTAATAAACGTCGCCCTGGTTTAGGTCTGGGAGGGGGGAGGCGTGTAGAGACGCTGCTTTTCCCGGCCCTCCCGCACACACAGTTAAACAAAATGAGGAATAATTGCTGCTCCCATCGTGCTGGCGGCTGCTATTGAATGGTCCTGGGATTACTTAGTGAATAAGGAGGCTTCTCTGAGTTGTGTCTGTAGTGGAGGGAAAAAAAAAAGCCGTTTCTAGATCGGTGTAATCCACTCACCGGTTTACGGAGCTGGAGTCCTCCAGGGAGCTCAAGAGAGGGGACACGAGCCGGGAGCCAGGGAGAAGCACCCAGCAAGGGCCGGATCCAGCTCACCTGCACTCATCATCACCCCTGCAAGGTCCATGAGTGGGTCTGAGTCCCACCATGGATTCTCTAGTGTCTACTAAAGGTTGTGCCTCTTCTCCATGTGGGTTGTGCCTCTTCCTCATGTGCCTACCTGTTTTCCCCCCATATTGCTGTTCCTAATTCCTCCCGGCCACTCTGGGCACTGACCAGGAGGTTCAGAAACATCTAAAAACAGAGGGCAGCTCCATGGAGAACCAGCGCATTCCCCTAAACTACCTCTCCCCACCCCAGTTGCCTACAGGGACCTGCTGA
>NW_009221716.1:3292-3960 GCF_000690835.1 Fulmarus glacialis
TAGGCTCAGTGAACGCTGCCAGCTAAATAAGCAGGGGAAAAAAAACCCAAAAAAAAAAAAAAAACCCAAAATGCAAGTGCAGGTAGAGGTGATGGTGGGAGAGATGCCTGCCCCAGCCAGCTCCCTGGTCCCAGCAGCTTGGAAAGTCCTTCTGCAGCGCGGGAAGGGCCCCTCGCCACTCCCCATCGATCGCTGGGTGCTGCTCGCCTGGGTGACATTCAAACCCCAAAGGGTGATTGCTTCCACATAGAGAGGGGTGCCCAAAACCGCTCTGGAGGTGCAAGGAGCCGAAAGCTGCCCGAGCAAATGCTCCCTGGAGGGGAGAAGGGACTGGGGCCATCGGGGACCACGGTGGCATCACCCCGGGTGTCCCAGGCTGAGCACAGGGGCTTGAGGCTGAGCCTGCCCTGGCCAAATCACCTGCTCCAGGGAGGCTTTTCATTAGTGCTCCCAGCTTGCTGTGTGATTTCAGCTTCACAGGACACACCTTGTAGCGTTAGATAAATAGGTAGGCCCTGCCAGTGGCAGAGATGCTGCTGGGGGCTGGGGGCAGCATCGCCTTGGCTGTTTCAGGAGCGACGGGCATGTTGCATCCCGGGAGTTTGCTCCGAGTCCCTCGGATTTGTCTCTGCTTCGCCTGATGGCTCGTGGCTGAAACAAGACACTCC
>NW_009221716.1:3997-14383 GCF_000690835.1 Fulmarus glacialis
TGTCTCTGCTTCGCCGGATGGCGCGTGGCTGAAACAAGACACTCCGGGAGAAAAAGGACAGAAAAAACACATTTAAAAAGAAAAATATTTCCTTTTGACATGTTTTCTTGGCTTGCAATAAGCCGCTTCGATCTTTTGATCTGAAGTTTCTTCCCCCCTGACACGTTCTTTGATTGCATTTATTTATTTTTTGCCTTAAAAAGCTGGAAATCAACCCAAGCCCTTTTGATTTTGACTGGAACAGAGCAGGAGCACAGATGATGTCTCTGAAAAGTGATTTTTTTTGCCTGAACTGCTCCAGAACTGGGAAGAAGAAAAACCCCAAATAAATCTGTTGTTGGCACAGCTGAGAAGAAGATACTGAGCGTGTGGAGGTCTCCGGGGGGGTTGGCCTTGGCTCAGCTCTACCAACAGCTAAAGATGCCAAAATGCCTCTGACAAAAGCTGGAGGGGAGCTCGGGGGGTGCAGGAGCATGGCCCCGGGGTGCTTGGCAGAGGGAGGATGGAGGAGCATCCCTGAAGCCAAAACGGGGCTCTCCAACATGGAAATGATCCCATTTGAGGGAGATTTCAAGGATTCGATCTCTCATCCAGGCTCGGAGGGATGGAGAAGCAGCGGATCCTGCAGCAGGGGGAAATCCGCCTGCCCCGGCTCATCGAATGCTGACGCTGCTGTGGAGTTGTCCCTCTTCCCCCCAAGAAAAAAATGGATCTTTGGGGATCTTTATAACTTGCCAGCTTATTTTTGCTGAGATATTTCCTTCTGGTACTTTGCTGGGTTTTGGCTGGCCTCCAGCCCTCTCGGCTGGCCGGGATCGCACGGGACACTGCCTGGGGTAACCACACAGACCGGGCAGCGTTTGCTTGGGTGAGTATGAGTCCACGTGAGAAGCATCGTAGGTCATCTCCATTTCAGCTAGGCTAAGCAGAAGTTATGGGCTTGGAAAGCATTGGAGGTGTGGGAGAGACAAGCCAGGGCTTTCTGGGAGCGGCAGCAACAGGTTCAGTGCCATTTCACCAAGAAACATCATTTCTGGTCCCACCACAGCTGACGGCATCGCCTCGGCTAGATGAGGGGTCTGCACACTGTGAATGCAGCCAGGGCACAAGCCTCCTGCACGTCTTTACCCCATACAGCAGCTCCCAAACCCTCTTGAAAGCAGTTGAATCATTTCATCAGTGTGTTTTTAAAGCCGTCTTTACTGTGGCTCTCAGGTAGCTGTTTTATAACCAGTTTATTTTCATTCTCTGCACTCAAAACGTTTGCAGTATGTTTCAAATCACTGCAGCGCACACATTTGCCAGGTCCTCTCCCTAATACCTGATTTTGTATTTAGGCTTTGCATTGCGGGTTATGATCAGGAGAGAGCTCTCCATCCGTTAGCAAAGTCTCTCTGGGGCAGCTTCCCTGTGGGCTAATGGCTGTGGTTGAGAAGATACAGGAATCTTAAATCCTGCCCTCCTTGGGCTTTTGGGACTGGGGCATCTCTGACTCTGAAGACCTGAGGTCCCTTCTGGGGGTTTATGAAGTTACTAGAAACCTATTGCTAAAAACTACAGCCCAGGGTGCCAGGATGCTTTATCCTCTCCTCCATGGCCCTGCAAATTGCTATTTGCCTAATGTAGTCAGGGAACGTTTTGTTTCACAGCTCACTGATGCAGAGATGGCAAATTTCCCCTGTAATCAGGTTGTGATTTCTTTTTCCTTTCCCCCAGAAAACCCTCAGTGTTTCAAAAAAAGGTGTTTTACCGAAGTGCATGGTAGAAAACACAGGAGGCAAACGAGGCCAGGAGGGGAGGTGGCATCCTGGGCTACAAACCTTCCTCCCCAGCAGAGAGAGGAGAAACCTTTGATCCCAAGTTGAAGAAGAAATGAAACCGCTGGTGCACGGGGCCGTGCTACACTTTCCACAAGTGCCCATGTCCATGATTGTGGTCATTGCCACTCAATGGTGGAAAAACCCAGCTTCTTCCCCCTTTCTGACCCTCAGGACCCACCTTGGGTCTCCCATGTCCCACAGGCTCTGCAGATGCCATGCCTGCCCGCCCTGCAAAGCCCCTGGGTCCCAGCCCGAGCTCATGCTCTCTGCACCGGTAAACCTGGGTTAAATCCTAATAAAGGGAGCAAAGATCTTCTTCCCCCTCCTGGACCATAACGTGCAAACCACCGCCCGACCTCCACGGGGCTCAGAGGTGTGTAATGCAATGCAGGGTGGATCCAGGCTGGCTGCGGGGAGCTCCAGCCATTTTTCTTTCTTATTTTTCCTCTCCTTCCCCCTTTTGCCCCCACTCCCAGCACCGTGTGATCTATAGCAAGATAACAGCTTCAATTGCTCCAGATTGCTTATCGAGGACTCTCTGGTAAATCAATGATTTTAAATGGGATCACAGAATAGCAATCCCAAGAACAATGGAATAAAAAAACAAAAAAATGGAGCCAGTCGGCAGTGAGGAGAGGTGAAGGGGCCGGGCTGATTGCATTTAGGCTCTGCTGCTGGTGATGGGCGCTGGAGCCACCAGCATGGGATACAGGAGACGGGATCCAACCGACCCGCTTGGAAACTTGCCTGGGTAAAGTCAAGCGAGGGGCGAGCTTGCAAAGGTCCGAGTGAGCTCCCCTTGCTCCTTTGTCTTGGATGTTGCAAGTAAAATTGGGATCAGCTCTTCAGCATCACGCCTGGGACTGGATCCGTGGCACTGGACTCCCAGACGTGGCATGCAACTGTCCCTACACCAAGATCCTGAGCTTCCTTGTACAGGGCAGGGAAACTGAGGCACGGTTGCGTGGACCCCCCCGGGCTCCAAGGCTACAAATTGGGCTAAAATCCCCCCATGTGTGCATGCAGGTCCCTGCGCATGGTCCGTGTCCCAGCATGTGTTTGCAGACAAGATGTAGACAAGGCCAAGTTCTCACTGAAGCCATTACTCATCCGTTCCAAACTTAATTTCTGGGTGAAAATATCCACAGTCCTCTCAGAACAAACAGCTTGTTGGTCGCTACCGAAGAACATGAGTTATCATGTCCTTAAATAGCCATTTTCTTGCTTTTAAGTGCTCAGGTTCTCACAGTGAGTTAGTGAGAGCAGAAATGCTGTCACTTAGCAACCTCCCCAGTTTGGAGGATGCGAAGGGAGGTGGTGATGGGGGATTTTTGTCTTTCTTCTGCTGGAATTTCCAACTCACCTCGGTCCTGAAGTTTCTGGGTTCCTGTCTGCGAGGCAAGACAAAAATGAAGATGCAGGCAAACAAAAGCACCATTAGACGTGTCAGTAAGTGGATGAATGAATGCTCTTCCCTTCAGGTTTTTCTCCCTCCCTTGATTAATGAATTTCATTTACTGCATTAACAACCATACCTTCATCTGCATGGTCAAGGCAAGAAGTGGCCCTGCCCCAGCGCAGGCCAAATAGACAGAGATGCAATGGGTGGAGGGATGGATGGAAGATGGACAGATGGGCATCCCTCGTGCCTTTCAGGGATGAGATGAAAGGAGACCTACAAAATCACAGGACAAGTTTTCTGTTGCTCTCCGTGGTCATTTTCTATCTCTGCCACCCAAATCTGGAGCATTTCAGTCCATACAAGGCTATTGTAAAATGTCTGGAAGAGGAGAGCCGGGCGCGACATGTCAAAACCCAAGAGCAGGCTCTGGAGAAGGTCGTGGGAGTTCTGGGGCTGTGTGGGTAAATTAACTTCAAGTAGCTGTGGGGTGGGATAAAAAGCAGGTTATAAAAAGCATTTAGCGAGTAGAGAGTCTTGCATGGGCACAGGGTGGGTTTGGGACGGGTTTCAAAAATGGATGGAGTTCAAGACCCTCAGCTTCGGGATGAGCTGTTTCATGGGGTTCATGGGGTTCAGGTTAAAGCAAGTGGGGATGAACGTCCCCAAGAGCCAAGGCTGAGGCTGTCATTGCAGCCCCCAGGTGGGACACTGCCTCTGCTACATCCCTCCTGCCCGAGCATCCCCAGACGACACCACAACACTGCCCTCAGAGACGGGACACTGCTGGAGTTATATCAACCCCAGTAGCCCAGGAGAGCAAGAGAAGCGATGGAGGAGAGGGATGACGATGCTTCTGCCGGGGTGTGCACAGAGCAGGGACAGCAGGGACCCCCCCCGTGCATGAACCGCCCTTAGGGAGAAGCAGCAGGTAAGCAGAAACGGTGCAGAAAGCACCTCGTTTGCAGGGTGCAGGACAAACAGGGAGAGCTGCAGGCCAGTGACGCTCATGGCAAGGGGTCCCATCCTTTCTACCCTCCCCACTCTGGTCCCCCTTGGGTTTCTGGCCGCCGTGTGGGTCCCACTCCAATACACCCCAGTGGGAGATGGCTCAGCCCCGCTCTAAATGAGGTGTCTGAAACACAGCCCCCATTCTGCTTCAATAGACCACTTATTATATCTAGCGAGCGGAACGCCACCGCCCTTGCACATACAGCTGGAACAGGCACCGCCACAGAGCACGTCAGTGGCTATTATGCGACGGCTAAAGAACGTTCCTAATAATTAATTATTGGTTATTTTGGAGGCGAGAACTTGCCCATTACACACAATGTGCAATTAGCTATACCTAAAAAGCTTGGCCCACCCCGACAAGCAGTTAAGCGCATGCTTAACTTTAAGCAGGTCTTTCTGTCTCACTGACTCCAGATTAAGGATACGCCTAACTCTGTTGCTTATTCTGCACTTGATTTATTGACCGATTTATTTAAAAATGTAACATAGCACTGCTGACAGTTTAAGCTTCAGAGACCTGTCCAAGAATAATTTTTATGAACAGAGACAGAGGCAAAATCTAACTCAGTTATAAACTGACGTTAGAAAGCCGTCAGCTCTGCGGTTTTCCTGGGGCAGCAGCATGTGGAGAGCTCAGCGTGGGCACGCGTGTGCCTCCTCACGAGCATCACAACCCGGTTTGCAGTTTTGCTCAGCTCCAGGGTGGTTTTCCCCCTCGGGAACCTGATGCTGAACCTTAAAGAGGGGACTGGAGGGACAGAAGGGGTTGCAGAGATCAGAGAGCATCCTTGTGAGGTGCTGCACCCAGAGCAAATTCCATTCCCACCCCAAAGGAACATCCCAGATGGCAAGATTTAAGGACCAGCAAATGCCACAGTTCCTGCCAAGGCCGGTGGTTTTGCTGGTTTTGAAATGGGCTCCTTGCCCGTGACAGCGAGCAGGATGGGTCCCACCGTGGGTCCCTCCGAATCACGAAGGGAAAAGCCCCGTCCGCCAACCCTCGAGCTGCTGCCCGTGCTGGGGACAAACGGAGCAAAGTCTCTTCTCACTTTGCTGCTCTCCCTGTCTGTAAATACTTAGAGATAGCAGCCGTAAAAGTACCTTAGAGAGAAGGCAGCAGTAAAATTACATCAAGCCTAGGGGCTTAAACTGATTGAAGGATACATTTTCCAAGCTGATACAGCTAAAGCAGCAGCAGAGCACTCCTGCACCGAGCAGCCGGTGGAGTTGTTTGATCATTTTTTGCCCTTCTAACTGGCCAGACAGCTGGAAAAAAGCCCCACGAATATTTCGGGAACGTTTTCAGGAGGAGAAGTGCAGCCATGGGGGAATGTGTTAGCCAGAAGCAGAAGTCTCTGAGATTTTCCATGCAAACAACCATTTCTTGGAAAATAATAGGGATAGCGTTAATCTCGGTGCGATGCTGTAACCTGTGCTGTTTTTCTGGCCCGTTCAGGGGCTTCTGCATCAGGTTGTGAAAGGTGATGGTGGTCCTGGAGCTGCTGCTGTTGGGACAGAAAGGGAGAGGGAGACAGTGGCTGTCCCAGCAAGGGCACGGCTCGAATACACGTGTTACCTTTTAGAAAACCAAAGACTTCTGCACGCCTCCTCCCCATTAATTTCCAGCCTCCCTGCCTTCTCTCTGCCCCTTCCCAGGGACCAGCCTGACCTGGGGCACGCAGGGGCTCAGCCCCGCGGGACCTCGATTCGACAGCCGAGATGAGATCGGGTATATTTGCTCTAACCCGCCCTGGCACCTCTAATTATGATTAATGGTTGTGATGGTTATCTGGTTGACTTTTACTCCGCACCCCGGCCAGCGCCGGGGGCGCGGATCCTGACCTGCCCCAGCGCGTGGGGGCCGGTGCTGACACCAAGAATCAATCACGGCAGCTGCGGCTATTGCTATTGCCGGGAGCAGGAAAGAGAGAGCGCAGGGAGGGGAGGGAGGGCTGGCTTTGCTCTGCAGTGGGAATTTCCCCAGGGGACATGATTAAATGTGCCAAAAAGATCCTTACGCCTCTTCAGTTACCCCCCTTGCACCTTCTCTGCGCTTGCTGAGGGCAGGAGGGAAGGGACAGGGCAGGGTGGCTTTTGGGCCCAAACCTAAAGGCGAAAACCTTGTGTGATTTGTGTTGTAAAGCCTCCAAACCTTCTCACCCCCGGCCACAGAAATCTGGCTGTCAAAGGGATTAAACATCCACTTTCCCCCTGCGAGAGATGGCAGGCAGGGGGGAGCGGGACGCAGCCTCGCATCCCACGTTCGACGGACTCGCACGCTGAACCCCTTCCCCAGGGCAGAGCTGCCATGACCCGACCCCCTCCAGAGACCTTCCGTCTCCCTGGGCCTTCCAAGGACAGAGCGAGAAGGTGTTTGAGCTGCTTTGTGCCCCGCTCCGATAGACGGGCTCGGGGAGTAAAAGCCACCCGAGTGCCCGTCCCATCCCGTCCTGTCCCCAGCTCACCCCATCGCTCCTGCTGGCACAAGGGACGGGAAGGCAAGGAGACAGCAAGGGCAAAGTGCAAAATTACCTCTTTTGGCAGCAAGGGGTGATTTCGAACAGCATTAGCTCGTCTCTACTTATGGCATGGCCTCACCTTCCAGGCAGAAGGAAGTGGCTGGGGAAGGGGAGCCTGGACCTGGCACCAGGGTGGGATAATGCCATGACCTGCTCACTCCGGGGAGACAACGCGAAGCAGCCCCAGGGAGAGCTGGTGGGGTCAACCAGATGCACGAGACTGCTGGCCTCACCGAATTCAGCTCTGCTGAAATGTCTGGGGGGCGAACACAAGCTGTGAATCGGCTGGCTGCAGCTGAATGTGGCCTTGGTGCTAGCAAGATGCTACTGTGGTACCCAGAAGGGCTCTAATGACCTGGGAGGAAAATGAAGGCAGGAGCCCTGATCACAGCTCAATACTCTCCAGCGCTGCAGCTCATCTCCGAAATAGTTCCTGGCTTCATAACGAAGTACAAGGTTACGCCGGACTTTAACAAACACCACAGACATGGCAATATGCTAATAAACGCTGATTTAAATTTGATGGAAGCCAGGAAGAATTATCCCAGAATGTATTAATTAGTGTGATTATGAAGTGTTTGAAAAATGAAAATGCAAAGCAGAGGCTATAAGGAGGAAAGGTATTTAGGGAGGGAGAGCCTTTGAAGCTCTTCCTGGGAAGATGTGCCTGGATTCCCGCACCGAGGCCGGTCCTCACCCCGGGACCCGCTGCGGCACCTTCCCCAAGACCACCCTGAGCCGAAGCCCCGGCCGCGCTCCCGGCTCCCAGAACAAAGCCCCGAGCAACCCACGGCCCCGCATTCCGTTTGTCAAGGTGCGATGGGACTGCAGGAGTGGGAATTACCGGCCCAGCTCTTCTCCCCCAGCGATTTGGCACTGCAAAACTCTGCTTTGCTGAAAACCCACCGGCAGCTCTTGAAATCACTTACTTCCCTGCCCAAATGCCTCCTCCAGGGAGCACGATGCTGCCTCTCGCGGAGCAGCGTGCCGGGGTCGGCTGCCGGCGGGGCAGGCACGTGTTTCCCCTGAAGGGGAATAGGTTTTCAAAGTGAATCTTAAATCAGCAAGCTGACGGGCAGTCCTGGCTGATTTCCTTCTTGCTCTCTTTTTGTTATTGATGTTATCTTACCCCCAATATTCCTAGCTGCCATTTTCTCCACCAGCCTCTCCCCCCTGCAATTCCCCAAATCCCACAATAGGCATCAAACTCGTTCTTCAACCACCAAACCGGGGCTGGTGCTTCTTCTCTGCTGCAGAAACCTTCCCAGCGCCTTCCCAGGAGGACAGCAGCTCACGGAGGAGAAGGGCAAGATGCATCACCCTGGGATGGAGCAAACCTGGGCCCCCCTCTGGGCCCAGCACCAGCACCGAGTGCTGTGATCGGGTGCGATACCCCAGACTGCTTTAAAAAAACATCCCTGAGCTCCTTTGATGCAGCTCTGAGCAAGGGAACGATGCTCAGCAGTGCTCACATGCCCAGTAAGGGCTCTCTTGCCCTTTGGTGAAAATTAAGTGACCATCCCAAAGCAGATCTCGCTCTTCTTCGATCTTTCAGCAGAATGATAATCATGTTGGTGCCGTTTCCTACCACAAACCACTGCCGGACAGCGACAGTCCCAGGGTCAGGATGAGATCCCACCTCTGCTCAGTGCCCTATTCATGAGCCCCGGCGCCAGTGAGAGCGGCTGGATGGACAGAGGGATGGACGTTTGTCTGGAGGAGGCCAGGCAGGATATCTGGGGATGGGCGCTTTTCTGGGGGTGGGCAGCTAGCTACACAGCCCAGCTTGAAAGGTTTCCCTCTCCCGTGATGGCAGAGATTTCTCCACTCCTACCTTTCATCATCAAAGCAGACGCGTGCTCTGCAGCATCTCCCAGCCGACAGCCCTCCCGTGCAGCAGCCCCAGCAGGCACGCGGCCGAGACGGGGACAGGATTTCCCTGAGCTGCTTTCAGCTTCTCCTCGATGCACGTTTGCATATATGCATGCATATACCGATTGCAGCAACCCCACTTAGCTGTGGCCCCACAGCTTCTCAGTGGAGCATCGGCACCGTGGTCCTCCCAGTCTCCCCATCAAAGCCCAGGACTGAACCTCAGCTGAGAACATAAAGAGCCTCCCAAGTCCGGCTGCCCTGTTTGCGATGATAAATGCTCAGCCATAGCCCGAGCTGTCACAGCTCCAGACTAAAGCGTGGGGAAGACGACCCCAAAGCCACTTCCCTTGCTCTGTCACAAGGCAGGAGTTTAGCTAATGGGCTATCGACATCAAGCGGCAGTTTGTCCTCTCACATCTTCAGCAGAGCTGAAGGGGGGGGTCACGCCAGAAGGGCTCACACCCATTCCCGGCAGGAGCAAGAAGTGCTGGTAAAACTCTCTACATTTCTTCTAGGGAGCAAATTCAGCGCTGGAGGGGACAAACACACAGGGACAACCCTGATCCCCAGCTGGGCTCACCGTGGGCGATGCTACCTGTACACGATGCTGATTTGCACCAGTTGGGTGGGCTGGGGATGCTGGCAGCAGCGAGCTGGCTGGCTCCAGTGGGAGAGGCGACCAGGTCTGGAATTTTTTTCCAAAAGCCTCAGGGTTTTAGGCATTCAGATTTATAGACAGTTGCTTAATGCAGAGGCTGGGGAGGAAGAAATGGGAGTGGAAATTCATGGCTGGATAAATGGCCCTATAGGAGGGGGCAGATGGGTGGGTTTTTCTGCTTGGGAATCTCTACCTACCTTCCTGCATCTGGCTTTTAAGAGCCCAGTTACTCAGATTTTCAGTGACAGGCTCTTCAGGAAGTTCAGAAACACCCACCCGTCCAAGCTGGCATCCTTCGTGTCAGAGCTGCCCCAGCCCCGGGCATCGCCTCCCTGTCTTTTTCCTCCAAAAGGATTTAAAGACAAAATAAAATGGTCCCAACTACCACCTTTGTGGAAAAAGAGAATCCAGGTTAAAAATATCCTACTGAAAGGAGAAAAAAACCCTCTATCAATAAGAAAAAACAAGCCAAAGCAAACTCAACCCATCTACAACCCTTCAAGTCTCCAATCCCATCTTCAAAGCCGAAGGCATCAAGGACGCCTTTCCACTCCCCCCAATAAATCCTTACACTTTGTGTCTTTCCTGTCAAGTTCTCCATGTGTAATTCATATTTATTCCCCCACCACCCTGGTGTTTTTTTTTTCCTCTTTTTCTGGCAATGCCTACAAAGGCAGAGCTTCCATTGCCAGCCAGCACATGGCATCACCAGCTCATGCATGTGGCAAAAAACCAATTTGGGGAGCTTTGGTGGCCAGTGCAGCCCCTCATCCATCCTGAAGCTGTGACCACCCTCCTCTCAGTGGGTGATGGAGCTGTGGGGCTAATGCGGGGGCCGACTTCACCAGGGCATCAGTACGAGCCAAGATCTGAAATAGTTGTCCAAGACTAAAGTGACCACAAAGCTCCAGGTCTGGGTGTCGCTTGTATTGGTTTCAGCGCTGGCGTCCTGCCTGGGTTTGGGCAAGACAAGGTGATGAATCCTCAGGTCTCCACTGGGGAAGGTGTTTGCCTTAAAAAAAAAGCAATTATTGCTCTTTGAATATCAAACAGAGAAACACACCTTCCTCAAAGCCCAGAGCCACCGGCTGCCCCAGGGTC
>NW_009221717.1:0-2889 GCF_000690835.1 Fulmarus glacialis
TCTTCCCCTTCTCTGACAGATGGACCCCATCAGCCCCCAGTAGACCAGGTTTCTCAAAGCGAGTCCCATGGTCTAAGTAGCTGAATCCCCGGCTGTGGCATCAGTCCTGTAACCATTTGTTGATTTGCCAGATTGGACTGGCCCTTTCAAACCCCCTCCCTTTGACCGGGAGGATTGATGAAAAAACTACCTGTGCTCCAGAGTCCCTTACAATCACTCCCAGGGCTCTGTAATCCTTCTTGATAGTCCTCAGACTGCTCCTGGCTGTATCACTGGTGCCCATGTGAAACAACAGCAGCGGATAATAGTCAGTAGATCGTACGAGGCTTGGTAGCCTTTCAGTGACATCCCTGATAGGAGCCCCCGGTAAGCAACACACCTCTCTAGAGAGTGCGTCAGGTCTGCAAATGGGTGCCTCTGTACCTCTCAGAAGAGAGTCACCTACTACTATCACCCGTCGCCTTTTCTTAGTTGCGCTGGTTGTTATACGGAGGGCAGATCAGGCTGCCTTACTCAGCTCCAGCATCTCTCCTGATGAGGAAGCGTCTCTTCCTGATGAGAAAGAAAATTATTATTTCAAAATCTGCAGTTAAAGAGGTCTAAAGGAAAGACCAGACTGAAAGTCTGGAAAGTGTACAGAAAACATACACCAGACAATCGGGAATTTTAAATCATGTATGTTGATTGGTATTTTTGTAATGGTAGAATTTCAGCCAAAGTCAATGTGTAGTGTTTAGCGTTATTCCAGAGGATCACATGATTTTAAGTTGAAGATGCCAAGAAATACGGAATCCACCTCTTCCTTTCCTAGCATATTCAGTGGTTACCACATTCAAGATGCATGTTCATAGATACGTATATACATTTCTGAATTTAATTTCTATACTCTTAGGTCCCAGACAATGATACTGTGACATTTTTCTCATCTAGATTAATATAATTTTCATATTTTCTTCTGGTGACCACATTATCCAATGCAATCAGGTCACCTCTCTACTTTCTTTTTGATAAAATAAATATATTTAAACCTATTGACTGATCTAATCAGTCCCTTATCTCTCTAGGGTTTGGTTTTCTGTTTTGTTTTTGTCATAGCTTTGATTTTACTTTACCATCAATTCACTTTAATGGATTTTAGTGCTCCTTTCTCATTTTTCAATGCTCTGTTAAAAATGTAAGAAGCTTTTTGCTCATAGTGACGGTGGCAAAAATGAATTGAAAATTTAAAAAATATTGAAATAGCAGTGGAGTCAATGCATGTTATGTGAAAGCAACTGCATGCTAATGTATTTGGGAAAGGAATCTTTCCTTTGCATCAGGGTCCTTAGGGATGGCTCTGAAAACATCTGTTGTTTCTTTCTTTTCTGGGAAAATTTACAGTAACTGGTAATATGGTCGTGTAGTCTCTAAACCAAAATCTAATTCTCCTTGAGTTGGTCAAAAAGTTTTTTGTAGAATGTTCAGAAGAACAGCTTTCTGCCTGTCTACCTGAAAACTACTTATGGATGTTACTGCCACAAGAAAATTAATTTTAATGGACTATAAAAGGATTTTGTAAACAACTCTGACTTAGCTCATTACAGGAAAGTGAGAGAAACCAGTCTTATGTTTTTAACATTATTTTAGTGTAATAAGATGAAAAAATAAGATGAAAACTAAATAATTTCATAGAATTATGAAATGCTATGTTTTACATATAGCATTTGTTATAGTAAATGTTCTCGCTTTAAAAACCAAACAATTCAAATTTGCAAGATTTCTATATAGAAATTCTGCACTGATAAAGATAACTACTTCTAAAGTACACTAAAACAATAAATATTTGAAAAACTTTTACTTCTTCTAAAAATAAGTTTACAAACTGTATCTTTAAAACTGGATAGGATATTCAAAAATATCTAATTAAAGTGCTTGTGCTTTGTACAGAATTCTAAAAGGTATTTCCTATCTTTTTTTCCTTCCAGTTAAGTGGCTGAACAATAATTTATTTATAATGATATTTTTTAGGGAAAAAATGCCAAAATAATTATAGTTTATGAAAAAGAAAATTTTACACGTACTGGCAAAGTCTCTTTATAAGACTAAACGCTAGGAAGTGAAGAAAGAAATGGCTAAAATAAAACCCCAAACAAAACCTTAAAAAGGTAATTTCAAACCTGACAGATTCCGTTGTGTTATATTAGGAATCAAAGTAGGCGAGAATTTGTCCTCAGAAGATAAGACAGATAAGATTTGTCTACAGAATTTACCAGTTAAAACTACAACTTTGTGAAATATTTAACCAAGGGCATAACTTCAGACATATTGACATTACTGCATCCTAAGTAAATGAGGATGCAAAATCAGGTTGTCAGTGCAGAGCACAAACAGAAATATGATGGATACATGATAAATACACATGGTATACAACTGAAAGAGGAAAAGTGAAATTTGGATTACAAGTCTTATTGAGTAAGTGATTTATGGTAGAGAGCTGAAATAAAAATGTTCTGTGACAGACTTCCAACATCTCAAACTATAGATGATAGCTTAAACATTGAAAAGTGTAAGTTTTCAGAAAACTGTGCCAAAGAAGAAAGATGCCTATCTGGAATCCAAGTCAGGTCAAGGCCATTATTCATTGATACCGAGTGGCCACCTAGTCATTGCCCAAAACTTCAAAGGCACAGGAATATCAAAGATGTTTTGAGGTCTCCATTCTTTTGAGTGTCAGAGAGTCTGTGCTTTGAGGATGGGGGTCTTGGGGAAGCTGTGCTGGTTTTATTTTTTCCCCTCTGATTTTCATAAACAAGCCAGTCAATGTGGGAAAAAGATGCTCGTGTACAGTATGTATTATGTGTGCAGTAACCACAACTGTATTTTAATTTCCCATTTTATGCAAGTAAAATG
>NW_009221717.1:2903-4740 GCF_000690835.1 Fulmarus glacialis
TTGCTTGCATATTATTTCATTCACGGATGAACACTTTCAGGCAACATCATTTGGAAAAGTTATAACTGTCTATTTCTGTGTTTGTAATGTTTACTAATACAGATTTTTGATCTTGATTTCATCATTTGAAAAACAGGTCTAGAGATGTGTAACCTTATTTTTCAATTAACTGATTTCTTCTTTTCAGCAGTTGACCCCAATTTTTCTGCTTAACGTAAAAATTTCATTTAATCTGCAACAGAATATAAGAGGAAAAGAGGGAAGGGAGGAAGAAAGAGGAGGAAAGAAAGAAGACAAAACTGTTGAAGACATTACTTCTACTGCTTAATGAAATTTTGAACTGTATCTTTTATCATATAATGACACTGACCTTTTTCCTAGATACTGACTATAGAAATAGAACAATCCTGACTTATCCCAAGAGTGGTTGCACTTTATTAAAAATAAATAATTGTGGAACAAAAGTGGAAGGGATACTCATATCTGGTGGTTTTAAAGTAAACTGTCCATTTACCAAGTTTAATGAAGCATACAATTCCAGTCCTTAATCTGTATTTAAACTCAATGGGACATAGTTTACAGTAGAGGCCAGAACACTTTTTACTGTGGTGGCTAGGGAGTTTTCTCAAGGAAAGAAAGATACAGATATACTTCATAAGCTGAAAAGTCAACTGCATCTTGTTTCTAGGATACTGGGTGAATATTTTAACTATTAACATTTTCAGAAAAAGGGAAAACTGCTGTGTTCTTGTACTACTTTTTCAGCCAAAACTGTTCAGCGAAGCTTAGTCAAATTGAAGGATTTTTTAAGAGAAGGGTTTTTGAATGACAGGAATAATATCTTTAATAAAGTGAATATCCCTGTAAAATTTTTACCTTAAGCTATTTCTTATGTCTTCCTTGCTCACTTTTGGGGTCTGTAGTTTCAGAGTTTCTACAGTAAGCAAAGAGAGCATTTTTCACAAGCTCTTAAATCAGGACAGTCTAGAGGGTATTATAAAGCTTCAGAGGAATTAAATAGATAAATTGATTTCTGGCTATGATAACTGGTGGAAAATTTGAATTTGATTTGCTTTGTGGGAATAATGGTACATGTCCATGCTTTGAAGCTCTGCAGAGTTGAGTAACCTACATGATTTCTGGGCCCAATCTGAAGCCAATAGAAATATCACCGTGCTGTGCCATGGGAGCTGCTGCAGTGTCCCTGACCATGGAGGAATGAGTGATCCACAGCACAGCCAACCTGAGCAGGCACAGGCTGTGCTGTGCTGCGCTGGGCTATGCTGTGCTGCACGTGCAGCGTGGCCTTCAGGCCCGTGTTGTGCTGCACAGGTCCCTTGGACACAGGTTAAACTCAGCCAGCTCCTTGTAACGGAGCAGACTGCAGGCAGCTCCCGCTCAGTGCTGGCAATTACACCTCCCTACACCGCCTTCATCTAAAAGTGAGAAGATTGCTTCTGTTTTAAACTGTAGAAATGTTGCTTCCTTGTAAGAAGCTTGAAAGACTGAAAGGTGAGAATTTCTGCTATGGATGCGGTGTGCACTTGATTTGGAGTGGACTCTTGCATCGATGTCTTTCCCTGATAGAAATGTTTTCTTTGATTTGGATATTGATCTATAAACATGAATGATTTGCACAAATCTATTCAGAACTGTAGTACCACAGGAACACTGGAATTTTGACACAGCCAAACTTTATTGTGCTTAGGAGAATATCTTTCAAGGAAAAGCACCACCAGTCTGGATTTTTACCTTTCTAATAACTTTATTTTTTTATTTAGAACTAAAAACAATAAATAATGCAAATAACATTAAAAAGATTGAAATTATGTAATAT
>NW_009221718.1:0-4283 GCF_000690835.1 Fulmarus glacialis
ATCGTCCACTCCAGAGCCCTTCGCCTCGGGTCCTGTGTGCTCCACAGCTTCTGGATAATTGTCTTCTCTTGCCTCGTATAAAGTTGGGGGCAACCCCTGGAGCGTATCCCCTCAGGCCAGTGGTATTGCTGAAGGCCATAGCACCAGTCCAGTGCCTGACACCTGTGATCTCACACAGGGCTTGGTTCCCTACAAAACTCCCTGAGTTGCCTCAGAAGGGGGCTGAGATGAGCTGAGCTTCCTGCCCATCATCCCCGATCACTGCTGGGTGAAGGAACTTCTCCTTCGGGACGCCATTTCCCTGCCACAGATCTGATTGGCCCTTTCCTGATGGGGCAGTGGAGGGTGGGGGGAGGCTGCAGAGCTGCTGCGCAAAAAGAGAGGTTTCTTTAAAGCCCTGACTCAGGTGCAGGGTATCAGATGTTTCCCACTGGCTGGCTATTTTCCTCTTTCACAGGCCGGGAAGATGGCCGGGCACTTCTGCCTGCTTCCCAACATGCCATTCATTTTGAGCACAAGCACAGCCCACAGGCGCAGTGCCGCCTGTGCTTCTGGCTGCACGGGAGTGCAGCGGGCCCCATCACGCCCTCGTGTTCATTGCTTTTGCCTTCTGCTTTCAGCGGGATGCTTCCCCAGGATACCGCTGGCCTTTCCAAGGGTCTTGGAGTGAGGTGTTAATCCGGTTGCCCACACAAGTACAAC
Organism: Fulmarus glacialis; assembly: GCF_000690835.1. NCBI lineage: Eukaryota > Metazoa > Chordata > Aves > Procellariiformes > Procellariidae > Fulmarus > Fulmarus glacialis. Next base: position 703 of record NW_009221718.1, read on the forward strand.
CAATGTCCATCACTGTACAGCACACCTCAAAGATAGCCTTTCCGCTGGGGACTGTCAGCCGTGCCCCCCGAGATTTCACCATCTCTGTAAGCCTCTGCCGGGCACTGGGGGTTGGGACCTGGCTGCAGGGAAAAGCTGTCATGGGGATTTGCTGCTCTCTGCGCACCTGCTGAGATTTGTGTGCAAAAGCAAGCTGTTCCCTGAGGACATTTCAAGGGACATGTGAGGTGGTGTCACCCCTCCTAAGACTTGCTCAGCATGTTTTGGCCCAATATCTCCAGGCCCCTGAGCAACACATAAGGAGGAGACTCAGCCCCACCTCATCCTGCACCAGACTGTGCTAGAGCTGCAGCAGCTGGGTGGGGATTATGGGCCCAGATCTGGCATGAGCATTTCCTTGTGGTCAGATCGAGCCTGACCTGCTCCCCTGTGCTTTATCTCCAAGGGACTGGATGAGGAAGGCGAGGACAAAACTCTGCTCGGGACGTTCACCTACGCTGTGCAGAAAGAGCCGACCCAGACCTTCCCTCTGCAGGTACAGTGAGTGCATGCGGGCAAGAGGCCAGGGCAGAAATGCCAGTTTGCCAGCAAGTTGCTTGTGGAAGGAGTGTGGACGGTCCCTGCCAGGGCAGGGGCCCAACCATGGCCGAGAGAAACATTGGCGGGATCATGAGGGAAAGTGGCATTTGGCAGGGTGGCAAAAGCAGAACAAGGGCCGCGTTGGCCCCACAGCCGTCTGAGTCCCCAGAGCTGCCTGGCTGCACCTGCCAGGCAGGCAGTGGCAAGGAGGATGCCCAACACCTTGCCCTGGCAGCAAGGCTTTCCCCAGACCCCAGTTCCCAGGGACCAGTGAGCCTCAGGTTTCCACAGTTGCCCAACACGCTCTCTGAGGCTGGGCGTTTGCTCTGCAGGGGCACAGGGATCCTTTGCAGCCTGGGTGGGAGAAGGGAAAACAGCCAGGGCAGTAGCTAGTCCTGGAGCAGGGGCCGGGCTGGCAGAGAAAGACGAGTGGAGCCTGCTGTCACTCTTTACACACCAGGAGTGTCACTGCTTTTTGCTGTGGTTTCTTTGCAGAACGGGATCCCTAGAGCCTTTCGGTTTTTAAAGATTGTCATACAGAGCAACTGGGGAAATCCATAATACACCTGCATTTATATGGTGCAGGTGTATGGGAAGATCACGGGAATGAATGCCATCAGCCAGACACATGTGGCGACCTTCCATCGATAAGAATTAAAGAGGAAAACGGAGGAACAGACCAGAGACATGTGGCTGTTAGTTTGGAGCCACCATTTCCCCACCCTGAAATGCCAAAACAGTCAGCTCCTAATGCTGTACACACAAACATCTGTCTTTGTCACCAGGAGATTTGCCCAGTTCCATTCTACATCTTCAACAGCAAGTACACAAGTAAGAACCAGCACCCATTCATCTCAGACTGATGTAAACTCCAAAGCCTAAAGCCAATGCTGTCACTGTAATCCTGCTACTCTGCTAAATATAGGAGGCCTGAAAACCAGTGTAATCTCCTTCCCATTCCGGTGGGTGCAGCTTTGTGGGGAAAGCTTAGGCACTTCTGCTCTCCTTCCACGTTGCTTTCCTCCTTTGCCTTTGAATTTAATGTGGGAATAGGCAAGTTCAGGTGGACAATTACATTGTCATCAAGCTAATTCACAGGTCAGGGTGGGAGAGGTTGGTGGGGTACTGCCCAAGAGTTCCACTGCTACTGTCCTCTATTGCAGGGGAATGAGACCACATTGGTACAAGCTTCATTTTCCCTGGAAGAGTCTGTCAGAAATGCTTGGAAAAAAAGCATCTGCTTAGCTGTCTGCAAGAGGACAGCAGTAAGCTTAGAATCAGATTGACTGAGGTTGGAAGGAACCTCTGCAGGTCGTCTGGTCCAACACCCGTGCTCAAGCAGGGCCGCCCAGAGCCAGTTGCTCAGGACTGCGACAGGACAGCTTTTGAATATCTCTAAGGTGGGAGACTCTACAACCTCTCTGGGCAACCTGTGCCAAGGGCTCAGTCACTCTCACAGTAAAAAAGTGTTTCCTGGTGTTCAGAGGGAACCTCCTGTGTTTCAGCCTGCACCCCTTGCCTCTGGTCCTGTCACTGGGCACCACTGAGAAGAGCCTGGCTTTGTCTTCTTTGCACCCTCCCTTCGGATATTTATATACATTAATAAGATCCCCCTGAGCCTGCTTTTCTCCAGCCTGAACAGTCCCTCTCAGCCTTTCCTTATAAGAGAGATGATCCAGTACCCTCATCATCTTTGTGGCCCTTCGTTGGACTCTCTCCAGTACATCCATGTCTCTCTTGTGCTGAGGACCCCAGAACTGGACGTAGGACTCCAGGTGTGGCTTCACCAGTGCTGAATAGAGGGGAAGAATCACTTCCTTCTACTTGCTGGCAATCCTTTGTTTAATGCAGCCCAGGATGCCGTTTGTTTTCTTTACCACAAGGTCACATTGCTGGCTTATGGTCAAGTTGGTATCCACCAGGACCCTAAGTCCTTTTCTGCCAAGCTGCTTTCCAACTGGGTGGCCCCCAGCATATGTTGGTGCCTGGGGCTTTTCGTGCCCTGGTGCACTGTGCACTTCTCATTGCTGAACTTCATAAGGTTCCTGTCAGCTCATTTCTCCAGCATGTTGAGATCCATCTGGATGGCAGCATGACCTTCTCGTGTATCTGCCACTCTTCCCAGTTTTGTGTATCCTTGGTGTACCCTTTGGATACACTCTGCCCCATCATCCAGATTATTAATAAAGATGTTAAACAGGACTGGACCCAGTACTGACCCCTGGGGTACACTGCTAGCTACTGGCATCCAAATAGACTTTGCACAGAGGACAGGGAGGTGATTCAAGACAGCCAGCATGGTTTCACCAAGGGCAAGTCTTGCCTGACCAACTAGTGGCCTTCTATGATAGAGTGACTACATCAGTGGACATGGGAAGAGCTACAGATGTCATCTATCTTGACTTCTGTAAGGCCTTTGACACGATCCCCAACAGCATCCTTCTCTCTAAATTGGAGAGATATGGATCTGATGGATGGACTGTTTAGTGGATAAGGACATGGCTGGGTGGTGGCATCCAGAGAGTAGTGGTCAATGGCTCAATATCCAGATGGAGATCAGTGAAGAGTGGTGTCCCTCAGGGGTCCGTACTGGGACCAGTACTGTTCAATATCTTCAACAATGACATAGACAGTGGGATCGAGTGCACCCTCAGCAAGTTTGCAGATGACACCAAGCTGAGCAGCTAGTTTGCAGGTAACACCAAGCTGAACCTTGATGTTAAACCTCATGAGCTGAACCTCATGAGGTTCAACAAGGTCAAGTGCAAGGTCCTGCGCATGGGTCGGGGCAATCCCAAGCACAAATACAGGCTGGGCAGAGAATGGATTGAGAGCAGCCCTGCGGAGAAGGACTCGGGGGTGTTGGTTGATGAGAAGCTCAACATGAGCTGACAATGTGCGCTCACAGCCCAGAAAGCCAACCGTACCCTGGGCTGTGTCACAAGAAGTGTGGCCAGCAGGTCGAGGGAAGTAATTCTGTCCCTCTACTCCACTCTGGTGAG
>NW_009221719.1:0-230 GCF_000690835.1 Fulmarus glacialis
TGCCTGCCGAGCCTTATCCCTCCTCTTCCCCACGGCCCATGCCGGGATGCTCATGGCACCGGACATTGACCTCCTTTTCTCCTCCGTGCCTCAGAGTGCAGAATTTAGGCTGGTACCAGCCCCCCTGGACTAACGGCTCCCCGCGAGACACCAGGTTTGGCTTTTAACACTCTCTCAGCTCTGCTAGCCCGCCCGGCAGCGCCCGGCTTTGTGCTAACCACCATGGCACC
>NW_009221719.1:240-1126 GCF_000690835.1 Fulmarus glacialis
CCTCTCTCAGCCCTGCTAGCCCGCCCGGCAGCGCCCGGCTTGGTGCTAACCACCAGGGCCCCCGCCGGGCCCCGGGCAGGGCAGGGAGATGGTGGAACTCCTGGCATCAGACAGTGCCACCGGTGCCGGATGAGAGCCAGCGATTCAGCACCCACACCGGCACAGCCCTCCCGATTCATCCCACTCAGCTCTCCCAGGGGGAGAGGGCAGCTCGGCGCTGTCATGTGTCTGTCTGTCTGTGTGCACGGACCTACAGCCAGCCCTGACCCTCCTCCTGCCTCCCCCAGGCTCACCGGCTCCTCCGGCACCATCACACTCCGGTGCAAAGACCTGAAGGTGTTGCAGCTGGAGATCCCGGGCATGGAGGAGTGTCTCAACATCGCCAGCTCCATCGAGGTGAGCTCCTGGAGAGCCCGGCCCGGGCTGCGCCGGGGTGTAAAGGGTTGGCAGGAGAAAGCGGCCGCCTGCAGTGTTTGCTCTCAATCTGTCATTAACGTGGGTAAATACTCAGCTCCCGGCCCGTGTTGGCACAGGGTGCCCGCGGGGCTGGTGGTGCCAGCACCTGCCTGCCCAGCCCTCGCTTGGCGCTGGGACGTGACCGGGAGCGGGGAACAGGGATGGGGTTTGCAGAGGCTGCCCTGGGGACACGGTGGGGACATTCTCAGCCATCTCCATGCTCCCCACCCGTGACCAGCTCCACCTTTGCTCCCACTCCAGGCCCTCTCCTCGGTGGACTCCGTGATGATGATGTACCCGTTCTTCTACAGACCCCAGGACCTGAAGATCGAGGAAGGATGGCACCTTTTCCCCCTCGAGCAGTACTTCCAGCAGATCTCCTCGCAGGTGAGCCTGGAGGGGAGAGACCTGCCTGGGCTGGGAAGCGACT
>NW_009221719.1:1303-1688 GCF_000690835.1 Fulmarus glacialis
TCGCACCGTCATTGTGCCGGCAGCGTTGGACGATGACAACTTGCGGAAGGCTGCCCGTTTCCGGCAGGGTGGGCGATTCCCCGTCCTCAGCTATTACCACCGCAAGAACGGCACTGTGAGTCCATCTCCCCGTCCTGCCCCTCCTCCCCTCTCCCACCACCGCCAGCCCTCGGGCGAAGGCGGCTCGAAGCCCCCCATCCTGTGGGGTCCCCCGGTGTGGCGATGCTCCGCAGCAGCCAGCCGCTGACGGGCCCCAACCGAAAGCGCTGCCGCGAGGATGAGATGCTGCTGGGGACGGTCCTGGACGAGGGGGAACGGGGCTTTATCATCGACACACGGTCGGCCCAGGCGGCAAAGCAGGCTCGGATGACGGGGGGGGGCACAG
>NW_009221719.1:2233-2515 GCF_000690835.1 Fulmarus glacialis
CCCGTCCTGCCGCACGCTGGAGGGCTTCCAGGGGCTGCTGGAGCGGGAGTGGATCGAGGTGAGACTGGCGGTCCCGAGACATCTGATGACCCGAGCCCAGCTGGGCACCCCCAGCTCCCCTTTACCCCTGTTATTCCCCCTTGGGGGGGTCCTGCAGGCCGGCCATCCCTTCCACCTCCGCTGTGCCCGCTCTGCCTACTCCCATGCCCGGCTGAAGCAGGAGGCGCCGCTTTTCCTCCTCTTCCTCGACTGCGTGTGGCAGCTGAGCCGCCAGTTCCCCTT
>NW_009221719.1:2752-8732 GCF_000690835.1 Fulmarus glacialis
CCCGCCCTTCCCCGGACTGCGTGGGGCCCCTGAGCCGCCAGTTCCCCTTCTCCCTGGAGTTCGGCGAGTGCCTCCTCCTCACCCTCTTCGACAACGCCTACGCCTCCGCCTACGGCACCTTCCTCTGCAACAACGAGAAAGAGAGGCGAGTGGGGCGGGAGGTGGGGACAGCACTGTCCCTTAGGAGCAATGGCGCGGCCACCACTGTGCCCTCAGGGCAGACCGAGTTCGGCGAGTGCCTCCTCCTCACCCTCTTCGACAACGCCTACGCCTCCGCCTACGGCACCTTCCTCTGCAACAACGAGAAAGAGAGGCGAGTGGGGCGGGAGGTGGGGACAGCACTGTCCCTTAGGAGCAATGGCGCGGCCACCACTGTGCCCTCAGGGCAGACCTGGCTGTGGGCCGAGGAGGGAACAGAGCAAAGCCCTCCCGGTCACAGCTTGGCTCAAACTTGGCCCCACAGGGACTGAAACGCATCTTGACTCTCCCGTAGGTGCCTGTGTAAAGTGAGGGAGAGCACGCACTCCCTCTGGGCCTGGCTGAACCAGCCTGGCGAGAAGAAGAAGTACCTGAACCCTCTCTACTCGCACAACGCCCTGGTCATCTGGCCCTCCGTCGAGCCCCAGAGCATCCAGCTCTGGCAGGGTAAGCTGGGTCCAGTGCTCTCAAAACCCATCTTCAGCTCCGAGCTGGGCTGGGTGAGGGAAAGCTGCTCTGCTTTTCCCTCTCTCGACAGGGCTACGGCACCGCTGAAGTAACACACAGCCCCTTCTCTCCTAGGTTTATTCTTCCGATGGATCCGTTCATCCCAGCACCTGGACGAGGCCTGGGCAGAGACCCAGCGGTTAGTAGAGGACAACGACCCCCCCGTCAAGGACAGCACAGGGAACAGCCTGAGCCGGTCCCTCTCTGACCCCGCTGCCCGGACAGAGAATGAAAGATGAACGGCAGCATGGACGATTTTTGCCGGGCCAAGGTGACACTGCAGCTTTCCGTGGGAAGCACTGTGCAGGACACAGGCCCCGTGGAGCCCAGCGGACAGCTCTGGGAGGGGGGGACAGACTCCTTTGCACAGCCTCTGGGCTGCGCAGACTGAGCTTGTTTCAGTAAAGTGTTCTCTCTCGCAGCCCGCGCCTGCTTTTCGGCTCTTCCTCGCAAGCAGGGCTCCTTCCCGCTCTCTTCCCCAGCAGGATTTCAGCAGTGCTCGTACCTGGACCGCCCGCAGAGCAGAAGGGCAGGAGGCAGCGGGAGGTCGATGTGCCCAGCAGCATCGGCCTCCGGCAGCTCCCGCTGCGGCGTGCCTGGCTCGCAGCCCCTGCCCGGTTGGCACAGCAAAAACTAAGCGGCAGAACACACTAAACCCGCAACACCCTCTCCACAAAGGGCACGCTGGCTGCAGTTTAAGTGTTGCGTCAATCGCTCCGAGCTGGGAGCCAGGTCAGGAAATCTGCCCTTGAACCCAGTTTCGAGGAAGAGGTACAAACCACCCCTCCAGACAGACAGACACAGGGCGAGAGGGCTGGAAGGACGAGGATTTGCAACACAAGCGTTACTAGTGCAGGAAATAACTGTTCCATGAGGAAAGTTGGCTCAGGGTCAGTCCAGCAAATAAACAAAGCACCAGAACTGGGCGCGTGTGTGTCAGCTGGAAAACAATGACTGGCTGCTGCACTTCCAGCCTGTTGACACTTCAGGGCCGGACCTGAACTGCAGCTCCAGATCCTCCCCAGGAAAGAGTTAACCTGGGGCGGACAGAGGCCCCCGGAGTAACAGCACTGCTGTCTGCCCATGGGTGAGGAGCAAGGCACTGCCAACAGAGCCGGGAAAGCAAAGTGCTCAGGTTAATTTTGTTCCAGACCAAAAAAAAACAACTGCAGAGGTGCTTTTCTTTGTGTTTTTAAAAGATTTCTATTTATTTCCTGATGATTATTTTTTCTCCCCCGATGTATAAATATGCCCAGCAGGGCAGGAAGCTAGCAGGCAGCCAACCCGACGCCCTTCCTCGCCTTCACTCTACCTCCTGTGAAAGCCAGTCCTGACCTTTTGAGCCGGTTGGGTTTCTAGTTCCCCACCTTCACACAGCCCCCGAGTTTGCTGCTAACTGCTTCCCGCTGCCTCCTGTGGAGCAGACTAACTTCAGGCCTTACAACACCTCCTTTAAGCTTCAAATTCAAACTCAAAGTACTGGGGATCGAAGTAATGGATGCGAACGTAGCCATCCTCACCCCCGCTGCTGTAACTGTACGGGAAGAAAAACAAGATAAAGTCACCGATGTTGTCAGGAGCTCACATGTCTAGGTTTATACCAGTATCGGAGTCTGTTGTCCCTTCTAAAAACTTATAAAGGAGTCGCAGGACAGAAAAAATATCAGTGACGCAGCCAAAATGTGCAACAGGGCATAAGTGAACCCCCTAGACAGCCTGAGGGGAGGCAGCAGGGCTGGAGTACGAGAATTAAGGAAGGTGCTGGCTCCATTCCCACTGCGGAGCTCCTGTGAGCCCAGCCATATCCCAACCAAAAGGTGGGCTAGGCTTGACTGGGGCAGCTGCAAGACCCACAGAGATCCTCACCTCTTCCCATCGGGGTGAAAAGCAACACTATTTATCGGACCGAAGTGACCCTTCACTCTGCCAAACTCTTCTTCAAAAGCCAAGTGGAAGAACCTGGGAGAAGGAAGAAGATTTAAATTATCACGAGAAGTCAGGAGCCTGGTTAGGGACACAATCAGGGTTTCCTCAAAAAAGCTCTGCAAGTTTAATGATTCCTCCAACACTGCCAGGAGCAAGATGCTCTGGGATGAGCACTCCTACACTGTCAGGAGTCCTCCAGGTGAGGACTCAGCCCTGCCAGAGGAAAAAGACCAACCTCGCCTCAAATTTGCCAATCCTGGTGGAGGTCGTAGTCACATCCATGGCCTCTTGCCCGCCACCAAGCACGACCTGCAAAGGAGAGAAGCCACAACACTCCAGCCCTGCTTACACCACACGCTTAGTGGCAGCCAGGAGAAAAGAGCCAAGCCTTGGGGAAGGCTCCTACTAACGCAGCAGATCCCACAAACTCATGAGCAGGCCTGACTCCAGCCCCAGAGAATTTCCCACCTCCCAGATGCACTTGTTTGAAAATCAGAGGACACAAAGCCTTGTTCCCTGCATCAGACTGCAGTAAAGTTCCCCAGACCCATCCTACAGTCATGTTTTTTAGCTGGACTGGCAACGCTCTGCCTTCCAGCTACCCGGGACAATGCAGGAGTCACAGTTAAGAACGTTACAATGAATGAGCTCATTCTTACATGATCAAAAATGGGGGACAGCGCGGCGGAGTTCACTGGTCGCTCCGTCCGGAATGTCTTCAAATGCTGAAGTGTCGTGCAATCGAATAGCTAGAAGGTAAAAGGGAGACTGTTACTCTGCAAAAAGGCTGGCAGCCCAATTAAGTCACACAAACCTGGCCGCTAGTCCTCACCTGGGCAGATGTTAGCCCTATAGTCACTCATGGGCACCCAAATCCCAAAACCATTTCTCCAGAATCCCAAAATACCGGCCTAAGGTAACTCTCACCACTATCACCTTCCAGAGGTAGCAAACTGAAGATATATTTTGGCAATGTTGTTTTCAATGCCTGGCCGTTAATTTAATGTGGTGGCACCTCCCCTTTCTCACTGAACTTTCCCTCTAAGCTTTGACTTTCCACTTACTCAAACATCTAAGGAGCGAACCTCTGCGATAGCCACGGCTCTGAGCAGAAATCCTGCAAGCAAATATCAACAGTCCACTGCATGTCTGACAGGAGGCCTCACCTTGGCTGTGTTGTCCTTGGAGGCAGTGATGAACATGGTCATGTCCCTGGAAGTCTGAATATCGTTGATTTGCTTGGTGTGCTCCTTGATGTTTGAAAGCTGCTCCCCTGACTGGAGGGTAAAGAAGGCAGTTTCAGCATGCCGGCAAGTGAAGTGAGCGTACACGCAACTTCCCCATTAAAAACAGTTTAGGAGATGTTGCTGTCAGCAGCAGGGCAGTCGTTGGTACATCAGCCTTGCTCAAGGGAGCCGCATATTTTAACTACCCTTCCATGAGGCTGCTGGTTTGAGCCAAAAAGCCCATATTCTGTCCCATGATCACAATAGGAACGCTGCGATATCCTCCCCCAGGCACTGCTGCCCAAGGGAGATGCTGTTCCTTATCAGACTGACCTTGGCACTGAACTGGTTCAGCTCTCCGCTCTCATGTCCTGCAATGATGAACTCTCCCAGAGGGCCCCACACAGCACTAGTGATTTTAGAGTCACTGCAGGGGATTTTCATGTAAGGCTCGTTGTTCTCTGCAGGAAGGAAGGAAGGAGACAGGCAGACAGACACGGTGGCACCGGCTCCAGCGATCAACGCTTCCCCTTATTCCCTGGTGCAGGAACTGGCCCGGATTCCTCACCAATCTGGCTGGGGTCCCGGAGGTCAAAGAAGCTCACAAAACACTGATATCCCATCTGCTTGTCCGTGGAAAACATGATGATGTTTCCTCCAAAGTCGAAGCCACACGTCCTCACCGCTGAGCTGGTCTTCACCAGAGCGAGCTGCTTTCCTGAACACAGAGCAGAAACCGTCAGTCCCCTCACCAGGTCTTTCACTGCGAGGTTAATGAAAACGAGCAGCTGAACGGCAGGGTCAGAGCGAGGATGAGAGCATCGGGCGTAGCTGACAAGCAGGTTCAGTGACCTGCAAGCACTAACCACACATTTTGACTACTTGGGCGGTAAAGCGCGTAAATTGACTAAATATTCCATAGAAATCAGGCACATACACAAGCCCTCCCCTCCAGCAGTCCGAGTTAGGAATCAGACTTCTTTCAGAAGGGGGAACAAGCACACGTTACACTGCCACCACGTCCTCCAAGCTTAGCAGACTTCACGGCAGGACAGAGCTGTGACTCAAACACAACTACGTGGGAAGAGAAGAGTCTTACCCGTTTCACAGTCCCAGAGCCGACAGCTGTTATCTGCAGAGCCGGTGAGCACATGTCGTGTGTCCCCTAGGCCACCAGTTAGGGAATATCAGCGTGTTCTCAGCCCCAAAAAGCTACTGTCTAAATTCCCAGAGAATATTTATACACAAGATTATAAAGCCGTATTACACAGAGATTGGACAAGTTCCATTCCAGGACCGGCAATACTCCTGTACAGACAGACACGGAATCCAAGCGCTCCCATTACAAACCCCACAACTTTCCTCTTGAATTATTAAAGAAAAAGGTTCTAGCTCTTACATTAACACAACCTTTGCACATTTTTATCTCCGCCACCTGCTGCCCACACTGGAGACGGAAGACCTTGTGCGACTCAGACACCTTCCCTGAGCTCCCAGGGCCACCACCGCAATGAAGCACAAACAAGAACAGACGGGGCACACTGCACATGTTATTCCAAACAACAGCCCGGGAAGAAAAACACCCAAAAGATGGAGTAAGGGAAAGACAGCAAAGAGTTAAATGCACTGTATCACCCCCGTGCTCTTCTTCAAGAAGAAACAGTGCAGCAATTGGGAGGAATCACCTCAACGGAATCATTGTAAAGAAAAATACGGGACAGACAAACCGGTTTCTGCGATCAAAGGATACAGTCTGCATCCACGCACCAGACAGCTCCTGTGTGGCCATTGTAGGGCCCGAGCCTCTCTCCATTCACCGAATACCAAACATTGACAATCTGGGAGAAAAAAAAAACCAAGCACCTCTCTTACCAAACGGATTAATTAATGGGACTGACGAAGAGCCGGTCAATTATGGCGGTGAGGGCCGGTTTTCACCCGGGGGGTGATTCACTCACGGGATCCTTGGCCACGGTGAAAAGCAGGTCTCCCTCCCGGTTGTACTTGATCTGCGTGATGGAGCGCTCATGGCCCTGCAGCAGGATCGGCTTCTGCGAGGGGGAAGACGCCATTTAATGCCTCAGGCGAGACGCGGACGCAGCCCCCGGCCCGGGGCTCCCGGG
>NW_009221720.1:0-215 GCF_000690835.1 Fulmarus glacialis
GCGTCTGGGGGTGACACCTCGCTACTCGTCTGCATCACGTTCCGAAACAGCCTCTGTTTGTAACCGAAACGTAACTGAAGTCTAGGAACACAAAGGTGTTTCAACTAAACATGCAATTAGTGAGTAATAAAATGGAAAAGGGTTAGTATGGGAGTGTAAGTGACAGCGGGAAAAGACGGCAGAAGTGACGGTGTCCGAGGCAGGCTCCCGCCGCA
>NW_009221720.1:226-5939 GCF_000690835.1 Fulmarus glacialis
CAGGCTGCAGCACAAGCAGTGCCACGCAAGTCTCGTCCTGAGGTACCTGCCCCTGGAGAGGAGCAAACTTCCTGGCCTGCCTTCGCGGAGAATCCGCTTTTTCTTCCTAATCCTGAACACGCCGAGATCTTTATTCGTGAAAATAAGACTATTAAGAATTCACAGATTATCGAAAACATTAGCTAATCACCCCACGCCTGTCCTAGAAGAGACAGACAGACATTGGGGAAAGCGCTGGGGACGGGCTGGTGTGAAATGCAGCAGCCTTGCAAAGCCTTTCCAGCTCCAGCCTGCTATTACAAGAAAAGGATCATGTGAGGATCCTTTGAAAGGCAATGTTCTGACTAAAGCAAGCAACTGCATTAATTGGGAGTCTTGCATTCATACATGCTAGGCTAAATAAAGCAAGCTGGTTTGCTGCAGCAGGCTGGGGAAAATGTATAAAACTAATCCTTTCAATTACTTCGTCGTTGATTAGACTATCCATAACAAATGCACAGTCCTGGGAGTTCCATGTAGGCACGGAACATCTTGTCAGGGAACAGAATAAGCATCCTAATCTAAAATAAAATGACCAAACTTTTTTTTTTTTTTTTTTTTTTTTTGTCATTTGTGGGGGCGGAGGCGGAGGGAAGCGCGAATTGCCACGATTCCCTACTTTCCAGAGCTGAAGCTACAAGGTATCCCCCTTTTTTTTTTATCGCCTGAAGTTAACTTTCATGAAGGAGACAAACTCGGCAGGACAACAAAGCTTTGATCTTTATGTGAAGGAAGAAAGTAATAGAGTGAAAGTCTCTCCAGAGGGTAATTATTCTTTGGCCGCTCAGGCAAGAAGTTCCCTGTCACTGTTAAGGTTAATATTAAGGTAGCTCCGCTATACTTTTCCATATTAAAAAAAAAATCCTCCCCAGAATGTTATACTATTAATTGCCAATTTGCATATGTGTGCAGCTGCTGTTTTGGCTCCGATCTTCCATCCGATAAGCTTGCTGGAGGTATCACAGAGCACTTGGCAGCTTTCCTATTTGAAAAGAAAGCCTTCCTAACTACAGAACAGCTGATAGTCTATCAGTGATAGACCCTGATGGCGTGAATTACAATTACACTACTTTTCACACTAAATCTGGGTGATAGCTACTTGGAAAGAAGTTTCATCATTTTTTACCACAAACTGGAAAAAGAATTACATGGTCATGCTGTGCTTTTAAAGGCAGTTTGGTTCACTTTTGTCTGTTTAACACCTAATTCCGAGGAGTCCATAGGCATCTGGAGATCTGAACGTCGCGTAATGAATTCACTGTTTAGATGGGAGATTTTTTAAATCTACCTCAAATTACATTTATTAACAAGGCGAGCAGGAAGTGTTAGAGTTGTTAGACGCTTCATTTATTAAATAATTTGTGGGTATTTTCAGTTGTCATATCCAGAGTCATGGGGGTTTACTTATTTTTTAATTAGCAATTCCAAAACAATGCTACTGCAATTTAACAATTCATCACGTAATCTGGGGCTGTTCAGTTCAGCCACTAATGCTATATAATTCAGATTGTTATTTTGATCTGTTTATAACTCATTTTGTTGTGATAAGAGAACTGCTGCCTTGAAATTAAATGGCACGATTTCCTATGGGCCTTGTTGCGACGTAGAAGCTAACTATATCGTCTTTGTCTACCTATTTCTTAATATTATACCTGGTACAGCAAAGCAATAGTAATTTAAAAATTTCACTTATTTGTTCTCTCACTTCATGATTGGTCCCTATCTCGCCTTAATGTGTTTTCATATACCATTGCGGAGGAGGAGGTGGGGAGAAATGCAAGTGTCAAAGTAAATTTAATTGTAAGAGTAAGTCACCCACATTGCTGCTGAGGTCACGATGTCTAAACTTTTTCCTTTGTATGCCAGCAAGTTAATTTAGCGAGGTGCTGCCCTGATAGTTAAATGTAGCTGTTTAAATATCTTATAAAGACATGGTGGAAAGCCTGACTCCCGACGTAGCTAACCTAACAGAAAATAGACTTTGTTTTCCTTTTTTAGTTGCTTGCTTTATTAGATTTCTCACTCTCGCAGATTATCCAAAAACTACCCATTGATTGATCGCCCGTAGAGCTGCATTTGGTGTAAAGAAAAACTTCACAGCTTTATTGGCTCCCAGGAGACAAAACAAACATAACAAGATATTCGTATTAATACAAACAATGCAACAAATGAGAAAATCATCACATTTAAATAAGACGGTGAAGTCAGTCCAGTGTACATCCCAGCCTCTGATATACTAGACATGGCAGCTCAACTAATCACCAGCGCTCTCAGGCACGGGTCCCTATGGGAGTTGCGTTATTGCCCATAGAACCTCATCATCGCGAGCACAGTTAACCTAAGAAAATGCCACCGAATAAAACTTTAAGAACCCAGTTTAACGGTATTTTACTGCAGCTTTGCGACTCTAAATATAAAGGTTGAGGTTAGTCTGCTTCTTCAAAAAGATTTTGAATGGCTTTTTTGTGCATTCTTGGACCTGGAAGCTGTTGCTCATTTTTTAGGGCACCACACATCTAATCGTATCAAGGCATTTATTTCGGGAAGAGAAAGCGAGAAGATTCGAACTTTCTGCCATTTCTTCTGAAGACAAAGAAGGGGATGTGTCCCTTTAGCCTTGGTAAAAAAAAAAAAAGTCCAAGGAACAGTTTTATTTTTAAAGAAAGAAACTTCCCCTCCCAACACAAACACACCCACACACGCCACGAACTTTTTTGTTTAAAAGAAAGCTAATGCTCTCTTAGCTTCGTATCGGAAACATCACAAAAGAAAGGACAGCAAGCCAGTAAATCCACTCACTCCCTGTGTTATTTCCTACGAACTCTTTATCAAAAGACGCAACCAGCCTGTTACATAGTAACATTTTCTTCACCGGCATTTTCTTATAATAGCCATTTTCTTCACCCTTTAATGGAAAAGTCACTTAGGCCCAGTGGGAAATATGGACCTTCTGAAATGCTGTGGGAGTCTTACTATCCTTATCATCTTGTTACCCTCACGCAAAGGGCTAGATAATTGTTCTTCTGCCATTCTGCTAATCTCTTCTCTTTGATAGACTGACTAAAATCAAAGTGAAGCTGGATGTGTTGGCCGTACGATTCCCCTGAAGCCCATAAGAGGTTTGACAGTTCTGAGAATCACATCACGTTCCAGGTCTTGCATGCATTTTCCACCGGATGGTGGGGTCGAAAAAGGCTGAAGGGACTGCATTTTCTTTCTGTGTTTGTGGCGTCTTCGGGCCGGACGGGCATTTCTTGGAAAAAAAAAACATGGAATAAAAAGCAAGGCTAGCTTATAAATGCTTACTGCAGTTACGCCCATTACGTTTTAATGGGCTTGTGAGCTTGAATGCATGACTACAAGCTCTCTGCTAATAACATCTATATTGGTCTTTTTTCACACTTGACCGTCGATCCCCGTACACGCCCGCCGCGACAGAGCTTTGCGTAAAACTTCGTCGCACAAGGTATACAGTATCGGGTCCTCTATGCGGATATCGCTTACCTTGCCTCTTCCGTGCGTAGGATCGGTAAGACTTATACGAAGGAGCAACACGCACGCATTTAATAATAAAACAAACATGTAAGACTAAATTAACTTTAAAAGAATTTGTAAAGCATACAGCATTTTGTTCTCTTAGAAGAGGCATTCACGATTACTACACGTGTCTTCAAATAGTTGCAATTGCAATCCTGGCATATAATGCCAAGTTATCATTACACAAAGTAAATTTAAAAATGACGACTCTTAAAACCTTGCTAAGGTGTAGGAAGCTATTTCATGACCAACTGATATAATATTTCGTATAGCTTTCCAGCTATGTATTCTTCTCAGATTTATCTTGCCCGAAGTGTGTGTGTGTGTGTATACACAAAATTATATGAAATAAAAACTTCGGAGAAATGCAGGGAGTAGTATGCTGAAGGAGATTTCAGAAAAGATACAAAAGAATGAAATTTTAATGGTAGAAGGAAACCTGCTGTTCCTGTTCCCCGGGCAGAAGGAGGGCTAAACCTGGCGGCTTTATGCTGGAAGACTTTTATCATTCTTCGAATACTTAGGGACACTAAACTCCCTGAATAAGAAAACCAGATGAATCCGTTCTAATTAGGGATATTCCTGTTGCTACTGTCTTGTATCACTTGAGACAACTGGGAATCTACAAGCTTATTTGATCTGTATCAACTGCAGTTAAATGGACACATGGCTGAAAACTCTATTAAAAAATTAGTGTATGCGATTTTGGCTGCTGAGTCTCCGTGGGCTTTCACATCTCGGATGGCATGGAGCCCGAGGTTTCTCTCCCGTGCTCCTATTGAGCTTGGACGTGGCTTTTTTACGCCCCCACCCTTATGTCCAGAGTTATGTACATGTTTCCACATATTAAAAATGTAGTTTACACTGCTCGGATTGACAACACTATCAGAGCCTCTCCAGACGTATCCATCACCAGGTCTATGTGCGCTTTGAACGGTATCACTCAAGCCAGCTAGTTCCGTTGGTCTGGTTCTGTACTGGAAGAGAACTTGCATAAGACTACAATGATATTTTTCTCCCGCTCACTTCACTTTCTGTACCTCCTCCTACAACTACTGTAATCCCTTTAACCCAACAGAAACCTCCAACGCTCGACTGTTGATAAATTGATGGGTCGGATGGCCTTTCACCTGGTTGTCACCGCTGGAAAAAGTGCTAATGGACATTTGTAGATAGGATTCTCGCCCGACCGGAGGCTCAGTTTTGCTATGCAGGCACGGTCTTGTCACACAAAGACTCGACTCGACACCCCGTCTGTACGTATACTCTTCTGCATGCAGACTGACCCAGGAATAGTTTATGTGGTTTTTCAGGGCACCTGTTGTAAGCAGATGTTCTGACAGTCTCACAGTCCGCGATCTCAACGACTTGTTTCATTCCGTTATCCCGTGTACGTGAGTAACCCGTGTACAGGAGCCTTGTGATGGCGAGAAGGGCAGTTAATCAATAAAAAAAAACCAAATAGAACATTATTTGTCACTCCTTTGCTGGCGGTCAATTATAAAAAAGGAACTTTCAATGGCAGCATATCAGTAATGTCAGGAGGGGTGGCAGTGCAGCTGTACGTGCTGCCTTGGTTCATCCATCATTACCTAGCAAATGAGCCGACTAGCTTGTGGGCAGGTACAGAAGCCCTGGCAGGCAAGCAAGAGAAGAGATTATTTTTGCATATCTTCTGTGAATCTCCAGGGAATTCAGTGGCGTTCCTGATCTCAAATGCTTGTAATTAAGAGGATGGCATCTTTGGGCTGGAGAATTCGGAGAAAATCATTTTCACAGCACCTAGAGGGCTTGATGTCGCGCTTGATGACAGATGGGAAACCTTTATGAAGGCTTCGTAACCTTTTACCCTGAGAGACTATAGTTTTTGACACTGCAGGATTAGAAGGATATAGATGTTTTTACTCGGGTGATAGTGTGGTGATTTTTTAAAACAACGAGTCATTTATTAAAGTATTTTAATGAACTATGCAAACAGCGAAAACCTGACAAAGCTTGTGTCACTGCTGAGAGCGAAAACATAACTATTAACGGTAGAGTGTTTTGCTTATGGAGACTTTTATATTGCACAGAAAGAAGATATAGGAAAAGACTAGCAGATAAGATTTCATGTTTCATCTTTTCAGATCATGACCTC
>NW_009221720.1:5957-8499 GCF_000690835.1 Fulmarus glacialis
TCTCGACTTAAAGATGCCTGTGAATATGAATAAAGTTGTATTTAAAAAACGATAGAAAGACAGAGAGAAAGAGAAAACAAGACTCATTCACATTCCGAGTCTGCTTTCTGTCTCACACGTATTACATTTCACAAAACAGATAGAAACAATAGAGCTTATTAAGAAAAACTTGTTTTGAATGGCAAATTAAGCATAATGAAAATACACACGTTTTTACAAGTAGTTATTTTTTCACCAATTGAATATTTTAAACCTTTTTAAAGTATGTACTTGCCTCCGCAAAATGTTTTTCTTTTAGCTCATTTTCACCGTATCACTCTGCTATATATATCCATTTAAAATTTTTAATTCGGTCAGCTCAGAGACCTTGATAAGCACAGCACCTTGTCTGCGGCCAGACATCAACCAATAGGGGTGCCCTACCCCAGCTATTTATGAGCAATATCAGTGTTGGTTTCCAGGCTGAACAGGCTGATGCACGGATCAGTCCACACTATGGCTTCTTAGGCAGGGACAAAAGTGATTATTATATTCAAGAAGATATCTCAGCATTCGCCTTTGACGCAAATACCTTTTCAGTGCAGCATAAATCATCAAAATAGGTATAATAATTTGTTACCAGTTTGGAAAATTATGTGAAATCAAGAAACAATCCAAGAATCTTTCAATGAAAAGTAAACTTGACATAATGAAAAGTCAGTTCCTCCTTTCATCTTTATGTACATTTAAAAAAAAATTGTTACAGATAATAGCAAAGAAAGGCAAGTTTTTATCTCCATCCCCCACGTCTCTAATTTCAGAAGAACAGAAAAAATAATCTCCTTAAAAAAGGGCACAGAGGTTATCTTGAATTTTGCTTTATATTGTAAATCCATTAAATTAGTATTCCCGATTTGCACAAACTTATGTATCTAGTGTTATAAAATCTCTTAAAACTTAAAACACTTGAATGTTGAGCATTAAGGTGGACTGCACTTTTCTACTTCTTAAGTATTGCAGCGATCTGGGAATTTATTTTTACAGCCTAAGATGTCAGTATGCCACAGAAGCATGAAAATCTCACCATCTGTATGCTCATGGACAATCTCATCAAGTACACTCAACAACAGATTTAGAATAACAAAATTTGAACACTATTACTACCGCCTAGCCATACATGCACTCAAATCTATTTTAAATAGCATTCAACCTGAGTTATCATGCTGCTTACCTCAGGCCTAAAACAGTTTAATCCCTTTCAGTGCTTCCTTACCCGCATGAATCCAGTCGTAAAACATGCTATTTGAAATAACACTTGTTAATTAAATGGGAGGTTACACAGAGACGCATATCATTTAATTTTGCCGAGTGCTGATCCATAACCCAGTGAAGGTTCAGGAGTCGAGCAATGGCTTCACCTGGCAGCTTACCTAATGTGCCGGGCAGTGTCCTTCTGGATATGTGTTACTTGTCAGTGCCAGGAAACAAGGATATGTTTTAGTTGGAACTCTGTTATAGCAGACACTACATAGTTTAGATTAACTCCTTTCAGTAGTACAGCATCAATGTGTTATTCCCTTAACATAAAACATACAGATTATGTAAATCTGTAATAAATACTATTTTGAAGTGTATAGTAATCAGAAATCTTTCAGGGCAGGATGGAATGGAAACTGAGAAATATTGGAGAGTAAACATTCCAACGCTCATTCCTCTGCTTCTCCCTGGCAGAGCGGAGCACTCGCTGTAGCTGGGCTGCTAATGCTGCAGCGCTAGGGTTTGCCCCGCGAGTCCCACAGAGCGTGGACTTTCTGGGAAAGCTAGGGCCAAAGTGATCCCGCGCAAAGCATTTCTCCTCTCTCTGCAGACCCTGTCGCTCTGTTTGTAAATGGGAACGGTTGTTCCTGGTCCGAGGAAAGGCCAACCCTTTTTGTACCTCCTCACAGGGTGCAAACTGGGTGCATGCGGTCATTCAGGCTTGCAAGGCCAAGCAATCCGAGAGGCAAAAGACAGCGGCGGAAGAGAGGCTGTACAACTTGCCTACAACATGTTTAGCGTTCCGGACTCTAGTGGCTGTGCAGAGCTAAGAGGGCAACGGAGCCCCTGGAGACCATCAGTAATTGGCATAGCTCTGCATTTCCCTCACCTTTGCGGGCCTGGTCTGGGGCTTCGGCGGTAGGTTGTCTCTTACTAGGCAACACTGCTGCGCTGCCGGCTATCAGCTGTCCTCTTGCGGAAAGAGGGAGCCAGGATGTCAGCAGAAAGAACCCACAGGACTTGTATGAAGAGCTCTTCGCCTCTGCCCCTTGCGGGGTTGCATACTGACGGGCTCCTGGAAGCCTAGGCACCAAGGGCGAGGTCTGAAA
This sequence comes from Fulmarus glacialis, assembly GCF_000690835.1. Lineage (NCBI taxonomy): Eukaryota > Metazoa > Chordata > Aves > Procellariiformes > Procellariidae > Fulmarus > Fulmarus glacialis. Next base: position 8,303 of record NW_009221720.1, read on the forward strand.
TCTACCACTGATATCCACCAGCCTGCCAGATCCCCCCGGGTGCCGCCTGCCCCGCCGCGCGGTCTCACCGGGACTCTCTCTGGGTTACCACCTATGGCGGCTGTGGTGCTGTCTGCTGCGGAGGGGCCTGATTGTGTTGGGCTTGCCATGCGGCCAGCGAGAAGGAGGGATCGCGGCAGGCAGGCGGAGGGAGGGAG
>NW_009221720.1:8840-39792 GCF_000690835.1 Fulmarus glacialis
TGAGTTAACCTTGCATGATTGCGGGGGAAAGGGGAATGTACGGTAGAGAGGAAAAGAAATCGCCTCCTCTGAGTCTCATCTGCTGAGTGAACCATGGGTGGGGGTAGGAGCATCTCGGCTTGATCCTCCAGTGCTTTTGTTCGTAAGGGGGAACAGCCTCTCCTGAGCATCCTCTGAATTAACATTATCTCGGATGGGGAAGGATCGTGTGTGGAGCGACTCCTCCGCTCAGTTAATGGAGAAAATACTGCATTTCTATTGAGTTATCTGTTTAGTTAAATTCAGCAATATGAGGAGGGGGTTTTAAAAGTAAGTTCACACGGCCAGGAAGCGTTCTCTTCCTCCCAGGTAGGCAGGGAAGGAAGGTAACTTCTCCTAAGCCTCTCAGAGTGAATTCACTGTGTTTCATGGCAGTCCGAAGAGAGCTGTGATTGGAGTGCGAGATGGCAGAGGGAACTTCTTCCCTTCTGATTCCAGAGGAGTAAGAGATTTCAGTTAATGCTCTGGTGATTTCTGTGAGATCTTAAAAAACAGAGGACTCGTGGAATCTGTCATAGGAGCGTTTTCCTCTCCTCTAACACGCACTGACAGTCTAATTACTGGAGCTACGAGCAGCTGTCGAGTTAGCCGGAGAGACAGAGGAGCTACATGTATTCTATCCGGCCGCCGGCACCGAGCCCTTGCAGCAGGCTGAGGCAGCCGTAACGCCCCAGCATGCCCCTCAGAAACCTCCCAAATAGAAAGGGGAACGGTTTGCTTCCTTGCTTTCAAGTCAGAACCACAGTTCCCGCGAATAGTGGCTGTGAGCATTGGGGGCTTCACGCGTCGCGTACCGTGAGCGCGGGGCGGCGGGACAAGTGAACCCATACGGGAGCCTTGAAAGCAGCTTCAGTGCCGGGGCTACCCCGGGAGGGACTCCACTGGCCCTGGGAGAGGAGGAATTCGGTAGTACACCTCGGCATGGCCTGCTGCTTTTTCTTTCCTCTCAAGTTCCACTTCCTTTCCCCAGATTTATTATTATTATTTTTAATGAAATCCCACCTTCCATTTGGATTCAACCTCCTCTGCTGAGTTGAGCTTGTGTGGAAGGGGGAGCGGAGGGGAGGAATACTGAGCCTCCTCTGGTGAGTGTAATAAAGCAGATGTCCCTGCTGGCAGCAGCAGCCTCCTCCAGGAAAGCTGTATGAGTGGGGCCCACTCAGGGACCGCACTCACCTCCCACTTCAAGTCGCTCACAACTGCTTAGCGTGAGATTTATTTATTTATTTATTTATTTTTAAACCAGACTGGTGCCCCTCGTAGTGGTCTGATCGGTGAGCCTATCTGGACGCCCTCAGGCAGCAATAGCTTTAAGCACACAAAATTAAACAGCTTCCTAAGACGCCGCACTAGGCAAGAGCTCTCATAGCAGGAGGTGGATCGGTTCTGCTCGTCGACGAGGCTTTGGACAACCGTGCCCCCCCACTTTCTCCCCCCCCGCGCCCCGCCTTCCCGGCTCTGCTCTGGCTGCAGGGGAGGCCGCAGCTCTGCAGGCGGAGCAGGGGTGCCAGGCTGCCTCCAGCAACAAAGAACCGTGGCCCAGCGCGGGGACTCGGGCTCGGCGCAGGGCTCCCGTCTCTGCCAGCAGAAGAGCTCATGAGGAAAACGCGTCCGTGCGTGGGGGCGGGAGGAACAGATGACTTTATTTTCTTTAAAGGTGATTCGCAGTTTGTTCAGCTCTTAATAACGTGAGCTCCTGAGCTCGAATTTCACGGTTGAGAGGACAAGTCGGTTTTGTGTCGGGCTGGCTAGAGATGTGCGAATCCCCTTCTTTCCTCCCAATCCTGGAACTTCTGCCTCTCCCAGGAACCACCCCCAGCCGTGCTCTCTGGGGAGGTACTTCACACGCCGCACGGCGAGTCCAGGGATGAACGTATCCTCCTCAGCGCTGGGTATCGGTGGGGGTTCAGAGCTGTTAATAGTAACAAACTCTTTCTCCAGGTCATGTAACAGACATGCACTGTACACTGCTGTTTATTACAATACACTCTGTTGACAGCCAGTCACAAACACGAGATGTTTAAAATAGAGAAAATAATTGCAGAAAAATCAATTTCTAAAAAAAAAATTATGCACGTGTTAATTCTTCCACAAATTGGTTACCTGCGAACAAATCTTTAAAAAGAGAAACTGTTGTGCTTTGCTGCTATGAAAATATTAATGCTAATTATCAAATATCAGGACTAAAACTTGTATTCAGTTCAAATGCAAAAAGCTCCAAGTCACCCTTTATCATTTAATTTAAATTACTCAGTTAAAAACCCCCACTTTTTAATTTAATCCCAATAAATCCAGAAAATGTGCAAACTTTATCAGAACGCAATGTTTCAACTGAACACAAATTTAAATTGCACTAAGAAAGCCCCTAAGCATATTTAGGTTAAAAATGAAGTCACTGAGATTCGGGTGATTAGGTTTTCCCCCTTCCTTTCTAGGCTGTAACAGACTTGAGCAATCCTTCATAGCAGACCAGCAGGAAAGGTAAATAATCTTTGGTATTCTTAGTTTTAGGGAAAGTTTAACCTTTTCTCACTCTATCCTTCATACTAATATAACCTTTTTCCAGGAAAGTATTTTTAATAATTATTAATGCTGGAAAGGTACATGAACAAAATAGTTATTTTTTTACAACATGTAACAGAGATCCACAGAATTGCTACCGTTACATTTCGGTCATTTATGTGCTGTGTTTGATTACTCTCTCTAGTAAACAATTCATCTGGGAAAGTCAACCATTCATTTATGTTACTAGTGAACAAGCCTATCCTAATTTTGGCACACCTGGCCTTCAGTTACTGTGATGATTTTAGGAGAATCTGAATTAAGAGGTTCACTATTGTAAATTAAATTTGGAAGTTTTATAATAGAAATGAAAAATGAGAGCCTACTTTTCTTCCTGTTTACTTCAAGGAGAACATAATCATATCACTGGATACTGAGAAAAAAATCCTAGCATTACACCAATTTTCCTAGCCAGATTAAGATGTTAATCCTGCAAGTCTACACTCAAAAATATAATCATGACTTTGGGCCTATTCAGGGAATGATTAATTGCAAAAAAAAAAAAACCCACAACCCAAAAGAAAAAAGAAAAAAGGTGTTTAACATCATTCTCAAAAGTAATATTGAAGCATAACAAGCAATAATGTGAATTACAGTACTGAGTGACTTACAGTTTCATTTTACCTTGTCAAAGGACAATTAAAAATGTGCTTATCTGACAATTTCAGTCATGAATTCTTGTTACAAGAAGTCTTAATTCTTAAATTCTTAGCATATCTATTGAATAAAAAAAATCAGATGTATGCAAAAACAGTGATCCATTCAATTCTCATACATTAAGACTGTACTTTAAAGTGGGAATTCAGATGCCGAAGAAAATCTTCCTTAGATGTTATAGATGGTGGGAAAACTTCTCGACAGAATTCACATATTCCACACTGATTCAGTTCAGAGTCTGTATAAGCTTGTGCCAGCAAATCATTGTCTTGAGGCTGCCAAACGAGCTAAAAGAAACAGAAAATGATTATTGCTGTGGTTTACAACGTGGTTTACATTATGTTGTGATTTATATTTATATAAAAAAAATACCTGCCTCTTTAAACTAGGTGTCCTTTACACCTGCCTGGCCAGAGACATTAACTAAAGAGTTCTCATTTAAGAAAAGCAAGATAGGACTTTGATTTTTTGAAGTTCTATAAACATACTATCCTTGCAAACACTTAGAATGCCTTGGTATCTATTCATGATAAATGCTGCTATGAGCAAAAGTCTGTAATGTCAGCCTGATAAATATTAAGTCTTTTCCGTAACTTTGCATTTCAGTATTTTCCTGTAGAAGCCATAGTACATAATGGCCATTTAACAGAAATGAGAAAACACACTTTGACCTTAGAATAAAATGTTTCTTGTACAGAGTTATTATGAATCATATTTTATTTCTGTTCTTATTAACATATAACTAGTTTTCAGTTCACTTACAAAATGACTAGAGCAATGTCATATGGCTTAAGTTACTTATTTGCTCTGACTGCTTTTTAGTGTAAATGTGTCTCATGTAATCTGTTTTGGGATTCCTTCTGCCATGACAGCATTAAACTCAGTGGGACCATCTGAATATCTATGCATGCGTTCAGACAATTCTGTAAACTAAGCTAAATTTGGTTCAGCAGCTGTACTGCCCTTGGTCGCTGAACTAGTTAGTTTAAAGCCAGCAAGTCTGTTTACCTGACATTGGAGTTCAAGGGACTTCAGCCTGATACATACTTAAGTCAGAGTGTACACTAATTATTTAGCGTCATACCAACTAGGAATCAAAAAGTCTTCTATCAGTTTTCAAAGTAAAGTTAAAAATTAAGTTTCATTACTTTAGCATTAGCAACACAAGATAAAATACATAGTTATGTTATATGGCCAGGACGATTAGGTTTTGAGTAAATTGAAAACTACATGCATACTGCTGTGACTGCAAAGTAGACAGAATGGCAGCAAGCTGGTATGAGCTCTATGTGGGGATGGAACCTAGAAGAGGAGAGCGCCCTTACAGTTTTTTTGGCTCAGTTTTCTTCTATCTTGCTTCACTCACACATAGAAAGGCAAGCAAGAATACTTTAGAAAGTAGTTTCTTTAGAAGTTTTAAATTTCTTGCTATCGATACTTAACCAAGAGTTTCAATTTTCAGCTCTTATTCAAATTTCATCATGCCAAATAATTGGAATCTATTGTTTATTCCTCCCATGGTAACTCACTGCACAACTAACCTGGCTTTCATAGTGGTTAAACCTTCTTTTTAAACGAGCTAAAATTCCTGGAGTCAATTTCCTGTCCATTCCCTATTTAAACAGTGTTTAGCTTAGCAGATAGCAATACCAGATTTACTGTCTTTCATTATGGTCAGCAATCCATATAATTAAATTGACTAATTAGTAATTAAGTGCAATCACACCACTTTTTTCAGCTCAAAGAGTCTACTTATTGTATGTTGCTGGTGTAAATTGCATATTAAATCTATCTAGACACTGACACACTTAAACATCCCTACAGAAATGTGCTTAGAATTACTTGTTTCTAGTATCTTATAATGTAAAGCACCATTTGAAAAAAGATAAAATAGTATTGTAAGAACACCACAAAGGACATAGTAAGATTTCTAATCTTGGAAGCACAACAAGGGGAGGTACTCATCCAACAACCCAATGAGGCAGGCACTTAACTTTCATTTCTTTCTTTAAGTGTTAATCATGTGCTTAGTATGCTTTTCAGAATAGGGATATATTTAAGCAGATGTTCGGTTTCAAAAACATTAATATTCAGATTAAGCTCAATAGACTATCGATTCGCTTTTAAAATCATGAACATTCTTAGAAATATTTTTGGTGGAAACAACCCCCTCAAACTGTGAATACTGATAAACACATGCATCTATATGCAAGCCTCAGTTAAATGTAGTCTGTAAAATCCTAGGTCCACTAATATCCATGTTTATTTTAATCTGCTGCTCTTTTCAGTCATATGTTTTTTTTAAAAAGTTACATCCTAAGAAAACAGTACTGAGTTTTCACATTTAGTATCCACATAGAAGGAAAGAGCTAAATTTATTACAGCAGCTGAGAGCAGTTCCAAGAACTTACTGTTGCCAAATCCATTGCATTTATGGGGTTTTCCATTTTATAAGTTAACATATGTAGTAAATACTTGAAAGTTTTATCTACACTAGGAAAAAAAAATCAGGTATATAATTTCTCCCTATTGGAGCTTCACCAGTGGCAGGGATGATGGAAGCCGTAAGCAGTGTAACTACCCCTTAGAAAGGCGGTAAAAATACTAAGAACAAGTTTATACATAAATTTTGCTAATGTTAACACAGTCGAAAGGGCATGTACGTAAGTAACTTCTTAAAAACATCAGTATTTAATCTACATATATATTATCTGTGAATCAAATCTTTAGCACAATTAACAGTCAGAAAAAACTCTAAAGCTGAGTCCAATTCACTGGGAAAAATACTTAAAACCTCTTTTGAAGGCAGTTAATAAAGGTGATGGATGTTTAAATATATTGATATACACAGATTTATATTTAATGGATTCTAAAGTAATATTGGCTTGTTTCAAATAAGCTTCTGGATAAGATATAACGTTTTAATCAATGTCCTGTATGTTATACAGTGCTATTGTAGGTATGACTTACAAATAATGAAACAGTTCAGCATTGCCTTTGTTTTCTCCATGTATTAGCATTATTACATCTTCTCCACAAAGTAGATCATTTACATTTTAAATGATGGCTCCAAATTAATTTCCTTATTTTGCAGAAATACCAATGATCAAACCAAAGGCTTATTGCTATTCAACTGCAATTCTTCTCTACTTTTTAAGCTGCATACTCCCCTATCAATTTATGACATACCAGCTGTTTCACTTGCTGTAATACACAATGCAGGGTGCCATCTATTGAAAAACGAATACACAGACTAACTAGTAAAAGAACAAGCTGGAGAGGGAATATAGAAAAAGAGGATAGTAACAACCAATGGAGCGAATGCTTCACAGCTCCACAGGAATTCTACTAGTGATAAAATAAATGGTTTTATTTGTTTAACTCAGTCACAACTTTAACTGAGGATCCAATGAAAAATAAAGCACAATAAAAACTGTGATTAGTAAGTTGATACAGAATTGAGATCTCCTACATTACAAATTGATATTTAAAATACATTTTGAAAAATCAGGCTTATAGTTTAAAATACAATGATTAAGAACAGCAAACTTTTAATGCTTTAAACTTTTAATCCAAAACTGGTTTGCAATAGAAAATTAAACTAGACTGGGTACGTTTTAGAAGAAAACATCAAAGCTATCATAGCCTACAAGTGTTTTCCAAATGCTAGTTTTGCCTGTCATGCAGTGGCCAAATTGAGAGGTAAAGCTCTTCTGCTGCATGTCGTTAGCAAAGAACACAAAACCACATCAATGTAAATAGTAAAAATATGCCAAATCCACCTTCACAGAATTCTTAAATATCACTATTTGCTTATTCTTGAAAAGCTGTCCTCTCACAAAGTGTGAGAAAAGCCACAGAAATGTAAAAAAATCAGTCTATAAAGGTCCATAATAATTTTGCCAGCAATTTCAGCTGAGACAGGATGTTACACAAAAGCAGCAAAGTATTCAGAGATGTGATTGTCAGAACCTGCTGAAATGTTTTTCTGCATTACAGCAACTGGGCCTTGCTTTCAGAAGCTTCCGTGGACTTCAAGTAGCTATAACTGAAATTCAAGCCCAAAGTACCTACATAAACCTAAAATAAAGTATTTTAGTGAACCTCCCTTCATTTGAAAAAAATAAATATGCTTTTCTCCTTGACTGCTTAAACTATGAAGAAAAAATTTTACATTTTCTTAGAGGGGAGGAATAGGATGCTGTTCATGCCTCACATTGAGATAAAAAGTAGATAATTTTTCCACAGTGAAGTATTTATCTGTTCAGCTTTTTAATTAGTCCATTTGTCATATTCTCTGCTGTACATTAAAAACAATTAAAACAATTATGTGCCCTATTCACCTGAGATCAGGGGTAGAAAGAAAGCAATCTAGGGGGCAACTTACGATTAATGACAGCTTTGAAATAGATATAGAAGCAATTACTATCTAAATGAACTGAATTTTGTGCAAGCATATCCAGTGCTTACATCTGCTTAAATTCCTGCCCTTTCACTGGAATAGTGCCTTGTACACACACTTCAGTATCAGGAAGAACTGACAAGAGATATTGTCTTAAAAAAAGACTGATGAGATACCTCACAGAATATATTAATCCTGTCTCAAAGATCTTTACAAAGTTGCTGTACGTTTTGAAATGTACAGTATTTATAGAAAGATACCTGATGAGGACCTCTGACAGTTGTCCCAGCAGCTTCTAAAGAAGAAAAAATTACTTCAGGTACACCCTGGTTTGTGTGCTTAGGTACAAATGTGAAACCAGTGTCTGTTGTTTTTAAACACGTTTTGTCACAGGTATTTTCTGTGGGCATGTTTGCAAGATTTGGGGGGTTTGTTTTGTCAACAGTAGTTAAGCTTTGTAAAGCTGAGGTCATGAGATCAACTCCATGAGATTCAAATGAGTTAGGTTCCAATTTACTGAGGTTAACAGCACGGTCTCTGTGCTCCAGGTTAAAATGATGATCTTGAAGCATGTTTTCAGCTATACCAGTACAAGGAACTGTTGGTTTTTCCTGAGTGCTCTGCAAGAAAGCAGAGTCATTGTCTGTAGGTGGAAACTTGACATTAAATTTAGAAAGTGATTCTACAGAGTTGTTGTCCTCATCTTGGCCCACTCCTCTTGGTGTGATAGATGTGATGCATGATGCACCTCTATTTATATCGTTTATAACCCGAGGCTTAAAAAGCTCTTCTGCTTGTTCATCAGTTTTATCAGTACACTGTATCGGCATGGAAAACTGTATTTCTGTGGAAAAAAAAAGAAGAAAACATTAAATAGTCCACTGAAGTATAGTTATTAAAGGTGTGGTGTTGGGGTATTTTTCCTGAGAGGTTTTTGATCTTCCTTCTTGGCTTTTTAACCTTTATTTTTTCTCTTCGAAATCCGTTTGAGGTGTATTTCTCTTTCACAAACATTAGCTCTGACACAAAAACTATCAGAACAGAAATAAAAGGAAATAATTCTGTTCTAATAATTCTATTTCTCTTTGATTTATGGCTATAAACATTTTCATTTTATTGAAAATTATGTTGTCCCATACTCTTAACACATACTTGCATATATTTACTGAAGTGTTCTGGCAGAAATAGAAGCTGGAACCAAACCCATTTCAGACGGTGCCAAGAACACGTTAGGCGCCATGAGCACGATTTTAGAAGGTATTCAGGTACCAAACTCCCATTGGTTTCCAAATTAGGTAAATATTTAAACCAAATAACTATTTAGAAGTAGGACCATATTTTCCCTTTGTTTTGAGAATTCCTCCTTTATTTTCAGCACTTCATTAACAAAAATGGTAATAATATACATGGTTACTCCTCATCAGGTGAGAGGATAACTTCAGTACATATTTATTGTACAGCAGCCTTCTGACGTCACTCAGCTATTGTAGTAATATGGGCCACAGAAGTAACAGAAATCAAGCAGATTAAAGCTATATCATGTATAGCTTTTCACACAGTTGATTTAGGCACTTACTTAAGGAAAACAAATCCGTTCTGAAATATGTTGCCAAGCACTCATCCCCCAAAATTCTCACCCCCAAATAATAAAAGTTTAGTAGTGTTCAATCAGAATATAACTATACAGTTCAGACAGCAATTTGAAGCCACAAGCTACACGTTAGCACTCCATGTAATAAAACTTCAGTAATAGTATAACCTAAATTAGAAGCAAGTGCTGAAATCAGCATCTTTTGCTTCAACCATGTAAGTTTGGCAGGTGTTTTTTGAAATCATTTAAGAGTTTGATCCTACTATTAAGAAAAGCTAGTAGGGAATACCCATAGTAGCTTACATTATATTAAATGTAAGCATTAGCAGAACTGGACATTCAGGATCTCTTCCAGTTACAACAAAAATCAAGCCTTTCTTTTGTTTTCAGGAAGTGTTGGATTAAGCTCTTGTCCCATATAACAAAACAGTATTCAAAAGTGCGCACAAGGAAGCCTAGAAAATAAGTCCTTTGACTCTCCTCAGTCCAGCAGTTTTCCTCTAACAGATATGGGGCTAGAAACATTCATAACAGACATCTTTTGAACTGACAGCTAAATTAAAAGCAAGCAAGTGCTGTCATTCACACAGTATGATGGGATATCACATGTAGTAAGTGCCTGCCTCTCACTCCAAGGGACAAAACAATTACAAGAGCCATTGATGTGATGACTGTCTTTTATAGCATGTGATTTGGAGCATTCGTCATAGAATGCCAAAACTGGCAGTGCGTTTTCTTGGTGAAATACTGAGCACCATGTGAACAGACTTGAAAAAGGCAGATGGTAAACAGTGGAAGTACTTCTATGTATGTGTAATTTACAGTATTTTCAAATATAAAGCAAAGCTTTCAAACAGTTGAATCACAATAAGAGCTTAAGTATGATATTACCAGTTTCAGGTTCTGGCTTTATCTTAAATTTACTCAGTTGGTCTGTTTGTTCTCTGGCTAGCATACATATTCGATGACACTCTTCTTTCATGTCCTGGAAAATAGTCTCCAGATTCTCCCTGGAAGATCAAAATTGTAAATTAGAGTCAACCAATTCAGCTTGTTGTGACCTTTAATCTAGTCACACACACAAACCAGAGAAAAACAATAGTGTAAGCTACTTTTCTTGGATACCTTGTTCCTCCACATATGTATACATATTTTTGTTCTCCTCAGTAAAAGCAAGCAGAAAGGGAAAAGAAAATTTGGTCAAAGAGCAGTTTAGTCTATCATACACACATACATTCGAGCTCAGGGCCTGACCCTGCAAGGACACCCCCCCCCCCAAAAAAAAAAAAAATCCAGCCTTTACATTTCTTTCAGCTCCCTCAGGTATTTTGTGGAACAGCTTATCTTTCACAAGGGTACTGTTTCCATCTCATTCTAGGGAAAATAAGTGCTGCTGCTGTGAATATTAATTGTTTTCCATTGTTTTCTGTGTGCTTCAGACTCTGCAGGAGAAGGAACACCCAAGCATTTGTTACTGCTCCATCCTTCTGTGTCTACCTGACATTTTGGAGAGGGGCCTGTGAACTCATTCCTCCTCTGTTTTATACAATATTACATGACTTTTCCTTTTATTTTGAAGGATTTTTTTAATTACATCTTTTCCAGAGTATCATATGGACATCCGATATTTAGTAATCTGCACTGAGAATGGTAAAAATAGTTCTTTGTGCTGGTGTGAGTTTTATTTGCCCAAAGGCTCTACGTTATTCAGTTATTGATGCATCCACAAAATTCCATTGTGAAATTTTGATGAACTTGCTGAGTAATTTATATTTCTAAGCACAGTATAATGGATTTTATAAAATGAACTTCAAGGATGAAAAAGTGATGTTGGTGACAAACTGGATTTGTGTTCTCTTTTGCATCTTTGTATCAAAAAAGCTCAAAAAGGATTTTTCTTTAATCCTGTGAATTGTTTTCCTTTTTATTGCTTATTCATACAGCAATCAGGAGTGTCACGAGCTGTATTCCTATTTCTGCTGTGCTTCTCTTTTTGAAGACACAAATGTCTATTTGTATCTTATTTGGAAAAAAAAAATCTCCAGGAGTTAAAGTTGCTATTTTTAACACTTAACCATTCTGACCATTTTTCAGGTGTTTTGATAAATAAGAAATTAAAAAAGACTCTTAACACAAGTTTCTAATTCGAGCTTTAAAATATACATATGATTAGATGAATCAATCTTAATTTCCTAGGCATTTGTGATACTATAATCTTACTAGTGTAAGATTACCAGTAATCTTACCAGTCACATACCTCTTTCCAAGAAAACAGTTAAGTAAGGGAGCTATTTGAGAGGAGGGAGACAGAAGACAGATAAAGGTTTTTCGTTTTTTAGATATAAATCAGTAAAGACAAAAAAGTCTTTTATCACATCACAGTCTTATTTCCTCTCTTTCTTCTCATAAAGCAGTAGTGAGTCAGACTACAAATCCATGTAGTTCACCTAGCCTGTATCTGAGAGTGGCCAAAAGCAGATGCCTAGGCAAGAGTATAAGACAGCAAGAATTTATGATACTTTTCCCTAAGAGTCTCCCAGCCTCACCTTAGAGAATCTTCTACTTGACCTCAGCAAAATTGTTAAAAGTGGTATTACTGCCTATCCTGAAAAAATGAAAAAAAGTGAAAAATCCAAACCTAAGACTTTGGTCAATATTTTTCCCAAAACACTGGCAGAAGAGGGAATACTTGCTTAGGAAATATACTGCTTTTAGTCCCTTGGTCAAGCTGGCTTCAGCTTACAGATAAACCTGGTTTCAAACTCTCTCATTTAGGATGGATCAGGCCAAGAATTATTTCTTCATGTTGACTATCAGACCTCCTCCTGGCAGCACAGCAGGTCCTCTGCTGTGCTGCCATCAGTTAATCCATTATGGTTGTACATTCCTGTTCTGAAGAGAGTTAATGCAAGGGAGTTAATGCTTACCCCAAACCCAGCATTAACATCCACTGCAGTTTCCCACAGAGTTTAACCTCCCGCTGAACCAAGTGGCTATTTTTCTTCCTCCCAACTTATCCCTACATACTTGCAAAGCCCAGCTATGATTCCACATAGTTGCTGGCTTTATTACCTTCCCACACCAGCTCTTTGACCTCTGCTGCTCCCCCCGCCATCCATTTTTTAAGGTACTGTGTAGAAAAGAGGGAAATAGCTGGTCTTATTTAGTAGCAGAAAAGACAATTAAAAGCAATTTTAATAATGCCGCTAAAGTATTTACCTTTCAGGCACAGGAGAAATACCAGAGATCCCTAGAGATAATTCAGGCTTTTCTGGAACAACTTTCTTACTTTTCACCTTGAAGTAAAATATGAAAATATTGATCACAGGTTAGCATATTAATTTTGCTCTTCTCCTTGATATGAATAAAAATGTCATGGGATCCTTCACCTAGTCATTCTGGAAGCTCTCCAAACATTCACAAAATGACAAAAGCAGTTTTTTACTGTTTGTGTGAATTCCTATTTTTAGTTTAACTTAGCAACTAAGTGTGGCATTCCTCTGCTCATACTCCTTTGAAAGGAAACTGGCTCTAAGAATATTGCTTGACTGTAATTCTGTTTCATCATGCATAAGGTAAGATTATGTATTGTGTATAAGCTTGTTAGTGAGGTATCCAGCTATTTTAGCTCTTAAAAATAAATTTATTCATTTTCAATGAACACATCACAAACTAGAATGTCAAGAGTTCTAGCAGGTTTTTAAATAAGTTATTAACTTTGACTACCACCTTGTGGTTCACTCTAGTATTACATAGTTCTAAATCTACCAGGCATTAAGGAAAGTTTTTATAGTAACCAGTCACTAGATCTACGTTACCAGATGGCCTGGGTAGTTCATACGTGCTCCAAATCAGACACAGAACTTGATCGTATGTCTGCCAAATCAGCTGATGTTAGTGATACATTGTTTATAATCACAGACCCATAGTCTATAGGTTTGTTTTACCTTGCACTAAAGCACAACTGCAGCTCCTGTAGACACATTTGAGCTGCCTTATACCTAGCAACACGGGTTACAAGTGCTTGCCACAGTAAGTTAAGCAATGCTCAGGAAGTCTAATAGTAACAAGTTATGTGTTGCTGTGCTCCTACCCTTACCGACGTTCACTTTAAATTAGCTAGGTAAAATACGTTTACATGGTTAGATTCACATCGATGACTGCACTCTAGCTGTCCCACAAGGACAGAATAGCACTCTGGATGCTATTCTATAACAAAAATAGGGTGGCATAACAGTGAAAAAATCAACTCAATCTTGGTGAAAATTTCCAACGGAAAATTATAAAACAGAAATGCTAATCTGGAGTTTTCCCAAATACAAAAATTTTAAGGACATAACATAAAATAATTAACACACAAACCAACCAATATGTATTTAATAGTTTGGTGTTCCCTATATGCTTTATATACTTTAATGATTTCCTAGTAATTATATAATGCTGAAATTTAAAAACGGTTTCTTAGAATAAATAGTATAAACATGTTTGAAAGAAGTAATAATTTACAAATGTTTGTTTTTTTCATTTTATCTCTACTTGGTTGCTTATCTTACCTCCCTTTTATATGTTGGCATCTGTACACCCCTTTGTGCTTCATTTAATTCTTTCAATTTGCTTTTCAGAGTTCTTATTTTATCTTCTTGGTTGGAAATAATAGATATAAGCTTCCTTTCCTTTTGATTGTTTTTGTCCTCAAGTTGCTTCAACTTCACGCTCTCACTTTCTAACTGTTCCTAAAAAATAATTTTAGAAACTCCAGTACCATTAATAGAATTGAGGCTTGTGGAATATCGCTATTCAGCAGTCTGGAATAAGCTAAATTAATCTTTTGCAACATAAGTTAAGGGTCAGTCTTATGTATTACATTATTAATTTTAAACTGGTAGTACAGACCTTCTACCACTACACATAGATGTAACTCATCATACACGATTACTCAAAACAACTGTATGTTCTGAATTTATGAAAGTCATACCAGTGTTTATAAAAAATGAAGACACTCTCTTGGTTCACTTGCTATATCATTTACATTAACATTTTATGTACAATATATTGTATGTACAATATATAAAATAGTATTTCATTAATTTCAATCAATCTTAAACAATTTTGAAGGTGGTGATATTCTGCAGCTACCTTAGTTTTTGAGCAGACCCAAGAACAGAACCATAGAATCACAGAATATCTCAGGTTGGAAGGGACCATAAGGATCATCGAGTCCAACTCCCTGCTCCTTGCAGGACTACCTAAAACTAAACCATATGACTAAGAGCCTCATCCAGACGGTCCTTGAACTCTGACAAGCTTGGTACCGTGACCACTTCTCTGGGGAGCCTGTTCCAGTAACCAACCACCCTCTCAGTGAAGAACCTTTTCCTAATATCCCATCTGAACTCCCCCTGGTGCAGCTTCATTCCATTTCCTTGTGTCCTGTTGCTGGTCACCAGAGAGAGGAGATCAGCACCTCCCCTTCCGCTGCCCCCCATTGAAGAAGTCACCCCTCAGCCTTCTCTTCTCCAAGCTGAACAAACCGAATGACCTCAGCTGCTCCTTGTAAGTCTTGCCCTTGAAGCCTTTCACCATCTTGATCACCCTCCTCCAGACACACTGTAATAGTTTGATGTCCTTCTTATATTGAGGTCCCCAAAAATGCACACAGCGCTCGAGGTGGGGCCGCACCAGTGCAGTGTGGAGTGGGACAATCACCTCCCTCCACTGGCTAGCTATGCTGTGCTTGATGCACCCCAGGACATGCTTGGTGCTTTTGGCTGCCAGGACACACTGTTGGCTCATATTCAACTTGCCATCAACTCAAACCCCCAGATCTCTTTCTGTGGGGCTGCTCTCCACCTCTCATCCCCCAATTTGTATGTATAACTGGGATTACATTGCAAATACTGCAATGCTATAAAGATTTGTGAAATAAAAAGCAGTGGCTGGCCCCACTTTAACTACCCATCTGGTAATTCATGGAATTTTTATGTATGTCGGCTTTTGGGTGGAATGAAGAAGAATATAACGAACAATTTTTTAAATACGCACAAAGATAGTCCTTGGATAATTTTCAAGAAACAACCTATGGTTAAAAACTGTGACTATGAAAACCTTATCATTTTCAGTTTGTGAAATCTATAGAAACATTGATCTTGAACTGTATCAAGTGTCAGAAAAAGTGGCCTGAAGCCCTATGTCTGTCTCTGCAAGAGAAGTAAGCCCAAAAGGTTAACTCTGCAAGAAGTAATGTAAGTGAAATGCCACGAGATAGTCTGTAGACAGGTAGGGCAAGGTGAAGAGGAAAAAAGGAAATAAGTGCTTTGTCAAGAACATTTGTTTTATTTACAAACGGGACCTAAATAGGGTGAGGTTGTGCATTTGGAGATTAGGTAGGTAGGGGCTACTCGCCAGTGACAGCCATGTAGGAATGCATCCAGAGCCAGCCTACAGAGACACCAGGTGGTTAAGCACGGACGTGTGTATATGCAGCTGACACAACAATTTAGCCTCAGAAAGTTATACTAGCTGGATAAAAAAACCACAGAAAAATGGCTTTGAAGGCTTTGGGTTTTTTCTTTAGTTTCAGTTGTGACTTTGAATAGTAAACCTACGATAAGAGCTTCAATGCAACTCCAGACTTGGGTGGTATCTCAGGGGTCCAGATTAAGCCTCTTCTGCTCAGTGGGTTCAAAACATGGTCTAAAAATGGGATGTTTCTATCCCAGCAAAACTTCTCTCTCACCATCATTTGCAGATCTTACATATCCCATTCTTTCAACCTTTGAACTGACAAGGTATTTCCGCTTTAGGTGTTGCTAACTTCTTTAATCCTAACCCTTTGCACTTCTGCCAGGTGGGGTGTACGGAATATATGTATAGTCCTAAGACAGATCATGAAACACTTTCTATAGTCTTCTACTGTGGAATCTGTATACATCATGGTAGATAAGAATTCAGGGAAGCAGATGAAAAAACAGAAAACAAAAGAGAAAAAAAGGAGAAAGATTTTTTGATATAGTTCTGGAAAAAACCAAACCAACAAGACGACTGAAGATTTTAGGCTAAAGAACCCATACATCAAGTTCTATAACTGATGCTACAGCAGGTAGATTTCATTTTCTCAAATGGCACAAGAAAAACACTGGGAAGAATTACAGTACTATGAAGCACAGAAAGTTCAAAGCAAGTTAAGGAAGTATCTGATGAATGAGAAAAGACAATCATATCTAGTGATGTGGGAAAAAAATAACAATTTATGTTAAGAGGAGATGGAGACATGCATAAAAGTATTCTTAACAGATCTGAAAATACTTTGAAGAAAGTTAAAGCAGGGCCAGATGCTGGACGTAGTTTTATAACTATATACCTTTTCCATGTTCTTTAAAGACTGCAAAGTCACAGTAGCTAAAGTACGGGGAACCGCTTTTTGCCATTCCAGGAATGGGAAGGCAGTGATATTCTATGGTGTGGGTTCACAGACCCCAGGCTACCACAGAGCCATTATTTGGTCACAGGGTTCCCAAACATTCCATGGTCAAATTCCATTTCCCATTTAAAAAGCCAATGGGACACAGCTTCTCCTGTATTTTCCTTTAAAAATGATTTGCTGAAAATCCAAACACCTAGGAAAAAGCTTATGTCAAACACAACACTTGCCCTTGAAGAACAACTCCATCTTACGGACACTAAAATAACTCTTTCACTGAACCTGTGATACAGCATTGATCTGCACACACATAATTTATCTGTTTGGGACTATTACAGCTCCAAATAACATGTGGGCTTTCAAAAACTTTCAGATAACAGGTAGCACTGCAGTAATGGCCAGTAGTTCTCTTCCATTTCTCCTACATTCTCCTGCAGGAACTAGGGACCAGATTTAAGCAAGCAATGAGAAAAGCCATGTGGGAACTAAAGTGAGAAGAGCCATGCAACATGTTGCAATGAAGATATATCAGTATATACTGATGTAAATCATCATTCTTGTGCACCACCAGGATATCACACCAGGAAAAACACTGGAGAAATGATTACACCTTTTGCGACCTTTGAATAATACAGCCCTTCATAGCTTGATGATCTTACAGTTTCTAATACTGACAGAGTTTGGGTGTTTGTAACAATATGGCAACATTTATAAACTAGCTGAAGTTTATAAAGCTAATGCTATGACAAATAAGTATGTCACACAGGTCATACCTGCTCAGTTAAGTACTTGGCCACACAATGGATCTTTTAAGCATGCTGGTATTAGCAGCCAGCAAAGAGGTTACATCTGTATTATGAAAAGATCGATATCTTTTCTTTTGGAGAGGCTTTATAGGATCAGAGGATAATTCAAGTTGGAAGGGACCTCAAGGGTTCTCTAGCTCCTAATCAAAGCACGGTCAGTTACGATGTCTGATCAGGTTACTCAGTTTGGTCTTGAATTCCCCAAAGAGGGAGACTGCACAACCTCTCCGGGCAACTTTTCCCAATGCCTGGCTATCCTCATGGTGAAAAGTTTTCCCTTATATCCACTCTGAACCTTTCATGTTTCAACTGCCCATTGTGTCTCATCCTCTTGCCATGCACCACTGTTAAGAGCCTGGCTCCATCTGCCTGACAACCTCAATGTAGGTATTGGAAAGCTATTAGCCTCCCCTGAAGCCATCTCTTCTTCAGACTGGACAAGTCTAGTTTCTGCAGCTTCTTCTCATGGGGTATGTATTCAAGCCCCCAACTATCTCAGCGGGGCCTCTGCTGAACTCGAGCTAGTTTATCAATGTCTTCCCCGTTCTGGAGGTCCCCAAACTGTATATAGTATTCTAGATACAGTCCAATGAACACTGAATAGAGGGATATACTCGCTTCCCTGGGTGTGCTAGCTGTGCTCCTGTTAATACAGCCCAGGAAGCTGTTGCCCTTCTTTTCTGCCAGGACACACTGCTGGCTCATGTTCAGCTTGCTGTCTAACAAGACCCCAGTTCCTTTCCAGCAGAGCTGCTCTGCAGCCAGTCAGTCCCCAGACTGTACCGCTGCAAAGGCATGTCCTTTTATTTTTCCCTGAAGTGTGTTATAGTGTCCTGTTTCAGTGGCTTCCTAGAATAAACAAACTGTCAGATGGTTTCAAAGAAAAATACTATTCAACTGATGAACTACTATAAGGGGTCTCAGGGAATATTAACTGTAACTTTTAACAGTTTAACCACAAACTCTTCTTTATTATTGGGTAGAGAGAGCTTAAACAGATGAAGCAATAAGAAAAAAGGCTATCGATACCGGAGTTTCTTATATCAAGTAGCAGGGCCCAGCTAATCCTACTGCATACATCATACCAGCAGCAAAGAATAGCTAAATGCATAAAATTGTCAGCTAGCATAAAATCATGAAATACAGCTTTCTTTGCATCAAAGATAGGAAACAAAGTGACACTAGAGAAGCTGGTATTGACTGGAACACGCAACCCTACAAGACTGCTGCAGTAGCTGCTCTTAGTTACTTAAGTCATTTTAGCACCATAATTTTGAGCACAAAGATGACTACCATTCATCTACCATTCCTCTGCTTATGTCCTGCACAAAAAAAGACCTAAACATTTACTGCAGGATGAACAGTTTTGTATACCATATGCATCATTCATTCCTGACACACAGTTTCCTCCCCTTTTCCACGGCACAAGAAATTCTGATAAACAAACTCCACACGGTGTTTAATACTGAGATTCTTGACCCAGGAAAATACGAACATGAGCATGTTTTCTTGTCACAGGTATTGACTTTAGCTTCATGTTTTGTGGAGTTTACAAGGATTCTGATGTCTGACTGTACTAAAAATAACACGCAGAAGAAGCTTTACTTGACATTGTTTAATCTTGCTTACTAAGGCTTTCTGTTTGCTGGGCAGCTTTGGCTCTGAAACAGTAACTGGATCCACATACTTCCTAGTTAATAAAGTTTAGACAAGCTGTACTCAAAAACAGGCAGCAATTTAGGTCCCTTTGGTCTCCTCAAGCAGGGGACTGAAAAAATCTTATAATCTTGTATATAGTTTGGTACCGACCACCAAGGCAATCTGGTCCACTCACCTCTTTCAGTGAAGATGAACGTGAACAAAAAAAAAAACCAACACTTTTTGACACACTGGCAACAGAATTTGACAACAGCAGGTAAAATACACAAGTATGGCCATCTACTAGAAAACACTGAAAAGCTACCCCCCTCCCCCCATTTTAAACCTCTGAAATTTAAGCTCTAACCATGCACCTATTACAATCAATCCAGGATTTCTATTAACTTTACTGGAGGACAGAATATAGTCCACTGAGAAATCCCATTGGACTTGGCAAAAGACAGTTTCAATAGGTATCGATAAACCCAGGCACCTCCAGCTATGGGAGAGACTCTGAGTTTCAAGGAAGGACAGGAAGAAACAGCAACATTTTAACTTAAAGACCGTAATTGTAATTTATTACCTGGAATGATACATTTTGCGAGCCTGAAATTTTTGGTGGTGAAGTAGAATAAAGCAGTTAATGCAGTAGAGGATAATGACTGTAGACATAATTTATTTGGTTTAGAGTAGAATGTGGATTGAATATAATTAGGAAAATACAGGCTTTCAAATAGAATAATTGAGTTTCCAAATTTCAATAGCTGAAAAAGCCAATACTTCACTGAATTAGATACAAGAAAACTATACTAGGTCAGTGACAGGATGATGGATTTTTGGTCTAACAGATGTCAAAATATGATGTCTAGGGAAGAGTACAAGAAAACAGGAGGCATTCATGATACATCCTTTAATAAATTCCCACACCTTCTTAGCAATAGTTTCTATGTATTTATTAACTCTCAATAGATTTCTCTTCCATGAAGTTGCCCAGTTTTCCCTTGAAACAGGAAGTTCCACTGGCTGACCACCTCTCCTGAGAAGGATCAGCTCCTTTTGCCTTTTTTTTTTTTCTTTAAACTTTTACTTCATTTATTCAGAAAGACAGAGAAGTGGGAACTCTTAGGTTAACTTGATGTGGTCCTGGTGATTTGCTACTGTTCATTTTCCCCAACTTGTTCCATACATTCATTCCATGCAGTTTACCTTTTTATCCCCCATACATCAAAAGTTCTACAGTTAAAAAGTGCAAAAATTGGCAGCTGCCATAAAAGTATATAAAGCATTTATCACAAAAGAATTAATTTTCCATCATCTTCAACACGAAGTTGGGGTTATATGGTTCTCCTTCCCTGAGTTTATTCAATAAAATGAGGACTTGCGTACAGAGACTGCTGTGTATCTCCACTCATAGCCAGCCCATGAACGGCATAGCCAAGACACAGCCAGAGCTAACAGAAGTGTGCGTACCTCTGCTGTGCTGTCTGGACATCTTTGTATCACTCTTCCCAGGTTAGCAGAAGCTTACTTCCCTCCACCAAACATTAGGGTCCTCCTTATATCGGAAGGATGGTGCAAAGATATCCACATGCCTCTGCAGAAGCCAGCCTTGGTCCAATCAAACATGTTTTCCTCAAGCTCCATGCTCTCAACACTTAGAGTAAGAGAGCTACGACATTCCCAATAACAGGAACATAGAGTAGGTTGGGTCAGCCTGACTTTGCATGGGTTTAGATCTCTACTGATCCCCTCTGGAAAGACCTTATTTGTATAGCACTGTGCCTGGGTTTAAATGCAGACAGACTGTATAGTTGATAGTTGATTCTGCATGGAATTATGTCAGAAATATTTCTGTTCATGGCACAGATGAAGCAAAATCCAGATGAACTAGCTATTGCTGAGAGGTAACTGCAATAACTGACTATACACACAAAAAAAACGCAGATAAAGACAAATAACTTACATTCTGTTAAGAAAATAGCCCCTGAAATAATGATTCCAGCTTCTCATGCATTGTCTGTAATCTTCTGTATAGATCATATAATTTCGCAGTGTTTCCCCATGAGAAGAGCAGGTAACACAGCTTCCTTTCTCCTACTCATTATATAACTAAGTTACTTAAAACTATTGTCCTTGAGCATGCATTCAGAAACAAGACTATGAAATATTAGACTCCATGTGCAACTGTAAGACATAATTTTTATCCAACTCAAGACAGAAATGCAAAATTATGCAAAGATGTTCCATCAAAGAATTAACCCTTCAGCTGTGTTGTACTCCAAATAAATGCAAAGATCAGGAAAGAAATGACATCTTGTGATTACAGATTCTAATGTAGAAAAATTGTATAAAGACCTTTTTTAAATAAAAAAGGCGTGTATATAAACGTTTGGTAACAGTACATTTAAAATGTTGGCAAAGGCTTAGTCTCAAATGAGACTCCTTCAAGATAATTAAGAAAGCATCAGTAATCCAATGAAATTATTTTTAAATTAACATTTCTGACAAAAAATGCATTTCTGTGAATTTAGCATAATTAATTTGTTTACAGCTCAGGTTTAGGAAACAAATCCTGAAATTAATTCTTTTTAAACCCAATGTCTGATTTCGAATAAGGGTCTTTTTACGACCCTTATAGGGTCCCTGCTATGGAGATTCATATTCAAAAATAAGACATTTTATGTTAAAAGACAGTTCTCAAATGAGAACTATGCAACTTTGTGCATCGCTGTCACTGTCTTTGCTCAATATGCAAAATCCATTCAAAGTATTTCCCATCTATTCTGCACTATTGCTTTACTCTTATTCCTGTTACTCTCAACAAACAAATCATCAGCGTCTCCAGAGCAATGGGTAGTTCACTTTCCACTCCATCACTTTTTGAGTGCAGATTCTCCACTTCTTGCAAAAATACACAGCCTGGTTGCAATGTGAAAAGCTCTTGTGAGAGAAAGAGAAAGCCCCTTCTTGACCACTGGTTTTGGCAGGTTAAGAAATACATAAGCAAGCAAGTTCCTACTTTATGATCAAAACTATTCTAGGGAACTCAATGGCCAAACAGCAATTGCACTGGGAAGGATCAAAGATAGATGCTTAGTTCACCTAAGCAGACCGCAGTGGCACACCACTCATGCACTTTGAGTGAGGATCTTGTATTAGAAGAAGTGCAGTTCAAAGGCACCAGTAAAAATCTCACTTCTCTCTTTAGGTTCTCATAGTATAATCACAGCACAAATGTGATCTTATGTTGAACATACTGCAGGTGATCATACCTTTAAGAGTTTTTCTCTTTGCTTTGCAACATTCAGTTTTTCAGAGAGCTGGCTGAAAGATAAGTTGGAGGTTTCAATGTCTTCATGCATCAGAATGTAGGGATGCACATTACCTTAAAAAAAAAAAAAGCAGCTGATTGTCACTGCATTTTCCCCCAGCCAGCTTCTAAGTAGAAGCAAAATTAAAAGAAGCTAGGCTTAAATTAGCTTCTTTATTTTCTTTGAGCAAGCCTTCATATTAAACAAGCAAGAGAAGCCCAATTCTACGCCTAGAGACAATGCGAGACTAAACCAGCAATAAAGAATGTACATGTACTCTTGAAAATAAAAGCCCAGCACTTTGCTAGTATTTATGAAAACCAGGAGTGTTAGGCTAGTGTGAATAAATATTTAATGAGCATGGCAGATTAACACATGGTTACTTTGACTCTTTTCTCTTATTTGTGTAATACAGTCAAACAGTGGAAAATTATCCATCAATGACTATTTGATTTGAAAGAGAATTACCTGCTCATAAAGCTTTGGTTATCTAATATTACCATCACAACACTCATCTAACATAAAAGACATATAACCATAGCACTCACATCTAGAACAACCTGAGCTAAACTTATTAAGACATAATTGTAAAATTAATATGTAACAATTTTGGTTTTAATTCTAGTGAATGATTTGAATCCATATTTTCGTAACTTTTATTGTACTTACACTTCAGTGTAAGCAGGTTCTACATCTAAAGAAAATCTCACCCCTTCTTGAAGAGGACAAAGAGAGACCTCAGAAGTGTTGCACTTTATAAATAGATTTTGAAACTGCACATTTGTGTTAACTCTCATGTTCACAGAAAAGTATGAAACTGCTTTGAGAGATGTATATTGTAAAAACTGAAGGAACAAAGTCAGAACTACTCATCAATGCAACACAGCATAAAAAGATATAACGTGCAAACTGGAGTACATACCTCTATTAGCATTCAGAGCAGCTAACTGCGATTTCAGTTTTGCAATAATGCTGTTTTGAAGTTCTATCTTTTCCTGCTGTTCACATATTTGCTGCATGTAGTTTTCTGTCTGCAAATATAATTTAATTAGCATTAATCTTATTCTGTTTTGACTAGGGGTCTCCTATTCGGCATATAAAAAGCAGCTCTGATTTTTAAAGGTAATTGTAGTTGTGGACTTCTGTGTGAAAACCCAACTACAGTCACCTTTGGTAAGTCCGTATTTTTGAGACTGCCCTGATTAGAAAAGGTATTATAGGAAATAAATCCTGATTTTCAGTAACTGTTTCAACTGTGGTAGTTGTAAAGGATAGGATAACTTTTCAGTAAAGGATTCTTCATTTGCAGCCGTAGAACACATCAGGTTTAAAATCAGAATTTTAATATTCTTCAGAATGCTGGTCAGTTAGTTTATCTACAGAAAGATGTAATCTTTTTCCCCCATATTTTCTAACAAATAAATGATATAAATATAGGCTTTCAAAAAGATAGATTTTAAACAGAAAACAACAACATTGCTTATTCCATACAACAGATATTTTGTGAATAACTTTAATTGCCTATGAAGAGAGTTTTGCCTGTTCCTTTCAATGTAGTAGACTTGTTTTTCTAACCTAGAAAACGGGGGGAAAAGGGAGGGAAGCAATGAAGCAGCCCCATTCTTCACCTAGCCATACTCCATCTCATGCTATTAACAGGCCATACAGAGCCTAATGAGACTGCTCACATTTCACCAAAGTGTATAAATATTCTTAGACAGCCAGTTAATTGAACAAATGGTCAGGTGGCAGGAAGAGGCTAATATTAAAAAACTATTATTTCATTAGCACATGCCTAATGTTGAAGTCACAGTAGCGCTAAAAACAAGCAAGAAAACTTGTAAAGTCCCATCAAGGAAACTTACAGGAACGCACTGAATTTTTCTTAAATTAAGAATATGTCTATTACTGAACAGGTCACGACCTGGAACAAGACTAGGCATTGTTTTCATGTCTATTCATAGTTTATCCATACTGCTATCTAATTCTCAAATCTCAGTCACATTTAAATTCCACAGCCCCCTACTGCCCAATGTGTTTGTCAGTAAAGCAGGCAGGAAAAAACCTACAAGCAAAATTTATTTTAAAAGGCCAGGCAGTAGTTGTATTATGAGAGTTAATCTAAAAAAAAAAAAAAAAAAAAAAAAAAAAAAAAAAAAAAGGTGATCAAAGAGCAGTACACTCCAGCAGCTATAAGAGACCTCATGAAACAGAAAAATCACTGAGAACCAAATTGAAAATGTACAACAGCAATGTCTTGTCAACACTTCTGTACAGAGCACAGACATGACAGCTAAAACAGACAGAAGAGAAGATGCTTTTGACAGCCAGTGTGCACAAATTATTCCTTGAGTCAGATGGCAGCAACAAGTTACCAACTAGAAGATCTGCATGACAACCAACCATCCATCTGTATCAAACACCATCTGGCCGAGATGACTCTGGCTTCTGTGTGCTTGACATGGCTCCCAGCTCTAGAGACTGGCAAAACAAGTGGCCTATCGGTAACTTAAGTAGTAAACTGTTAACAACAGAATGGTGGACAATCCAACAATGTGTGAAGGCCACACAACGAACAGAACAAGTTACTAGAGTAAAGCACTGTACAAAGGTCATTCAAAAACCAGGAGTTCGGTTAAAAAACCTGAAAAACAACACAAGCAAAAACCTGCCAACTAATTATAGTATCAACTCTTCTTGAAAAAATACTTTTGTTCTCTTTTGAAGTCATGAAATCCAACTACTGAAAGTTGGATTACAACAAAGATTTGAACTGGTAGTAACCCTTAACGAAAGGCTTTCGCTTAAAATTTCTGAACCTGAGAAAATACAGAGAGAAATCTCGCAAGCATTTAGTTCACTTAACACTGATGATCTCACACACTTCTCTGGTTTTCTTCCATAGACTTTAGAAGGGCTATCTGACCTTGTACTTGATGTCTTGTTTCTTGGGCAGAAGTTTCTTTCATGTACCATTAGATGACCCAGGAGTGTTAATGTGACTGGTTTTCCTTCAAATAATCAATTGTTCATCATAAAAGACAGAATTTAAAAGATTCCGAAACATTCTAAAATGTGTTGCCTTTTGTTAAGTTAGTTGCAATTTCAGCACAAACTGTATTGACATGCTATTTGTGCTTATTAAGTACAGAAAATGCTACAGATTTGCACCAGCACTGCTGCAACAAACTATGAACGGAGATAGCCTGCACAGTGGATGACTGCACACATGACTGACTTGATACCTTTTCTGCAGTGCCTTGGCTAGTTTATTTTGCCATACAAGGGGATGGCAAGATTGTGCCCAGTTATTAGAATATTCTCTAGTAGACCTTTCCCTGCTCCCAATTCTACTACTGCTTCCATAACTTGAACCCTAAGTATGGTTCATCTGCCCCTGAACAAAGTCCCGGCCTACCAGTTCTATGGAAGTATCAGAAAGTCCTGTAGCATCAAAAACATTCAAGCCTTCCTATAAGTGAGATTCCACTGCTGGCCAGAGCCAAAGCCCAAAATTGGTAGCTTTGCAATATGCTGCCATACATGATGAGAAGTCCTAGAAGAGTTTTGGCTGAAGTAATGCACTCTACAACAGACTAAGTAAAAATTCAAAGGTGCTCCTTACTGGTCAGAATGCCTCCAGAATCCTTCTGTTACTTCATAATTAAAGAATTACTGTATATATGATTATTTTTTAAAAATCAATCTTATTCTAATAATTTTAAGGTAAGTTTGCTGTAAATGTTTTAACACACAAACTCTGTTGTCCTAATAGCTTGCACAGTGCTTAACATATTAGAGTCTTTGACCTTTACATCAAGTAAACTAGTAATTCATATGGCATATCTTCCTATTAACACAAAAATTATTTAATTTAAGCTATTTACATACATAATTAAAAAAATTAATAAAGCAAATTAAATTTCAAAAGTACTTCATTGAAGCTAGGCAAATTTTACATACATCTTTGCTGTTTACATTAAAAGACATCATTAATCCTCCAAAACGGACAACACTTTTCTCACCTTTAAAACTACAAAAAAATTAAAGGTCAAAAACCTGAAACCCACCTCCTACATTCACAGCTTAATGAGTTACTCTGCAGTGTACTGCCCTGGTTTCATAACGGCAATTTCCAACTTTAACAGATGCACTAACGTGTGCATAGCTGAAGTGAAACTGAAATCTACATGTACCACAGTCCTCCATGGGAAGGATGGCTTTAAAGATACAATTCAGAACCCAACACATACTTTTTGCTGTAGTTCTTTCACAGCATGGTCCCTATCCATGCATGCTTGTCGATAGGCTTCATAAGCTTTGTTAAGCTGCTCTCCAATGTTTTTGTCCATAATTCCCAATGTTGTTTCATCACTGAAAAGATGGTCAAGTTAACAGACCTGAAAAGTAATCAGAAGGAAAAAGAGAAAACGATAAGAAACAGAAGTATGTAACTAAAACCATATATAACATGACTTGTATTAATATCAAATTGAACTAATACGTGCAGTATGTT
Organism: Fulmarus glacialis; assembly: GCF_000690835.1. Taxonomy (NCBI): domain Eukaryota; kingdom Metazoa; phylum Chordata; class Aves; order Procellariiformes; family Procellariidae; genus Fulmarus; species Fulmarus glacialis. The sequence continues at coordinate 35,783 of NW_009221720.1, forward strand.
TGAGCATTAACTTACATAACAGTTTGAACTATAGCTCTGCTCACCTCAACATTTAATTTTATGTCCAAGGATAGGTTTAAACAAAAGCCACATAAAAGCAGGTTAACTCGGAATCAAATTCTGGATGTACAGAATGTATAAATGTATGAGACTTAAAATTGGTGCAGATCACCAGTTACCTGATTTTATGACATTTCCAACAGTTTAATGTTTACTCAATTGTGAAATAACAGATGGCATTAAAAAACAAAACAAAACAAAATCCAGCTTTTGGCATTAAGCAATAAAAAGATAAAAGCTCGATAATATTAGGTCACATGGACCTATCCTATTCTATGCCTTATTTGAAAATGGCAACACAAGCAACGCTACAACGTGAATTAAAACATCTTTTGTCTAAAAATCAGTAATACCAACCAGTAAGAATTAGCAAGACTCAGACCTTTTCACACAATACTATCAACTTTTTACACTTTGTGAACAATTTCAATGACAATTCCTGAAACTACAGCTCATGAACTTTGACAAAACACTATTAAATGTCACAGACTTCAATTTCAAGACAGAGTGAACTTTGCAGACACAGGTCCTTTGCTTCTATAGTAATATGTAACATGAATTTTAAGATCAAAATTTATCATAATGTAAGTACAGTAGAGGACAGGTTAGTGAAGTCTCAAAAAAAACCAAACCCCAAAGTACCAGCATTAAGAAAAAAAATGAAAACAGTAATTCACATCTCTCCCGATATTTAAAGTGTGGTTACCTCACAGTACACAGTATGGACAGCCACTATCATCTCTCACTATCTTCTGGGATTATGCATAAACCACAGATACTACTAAGGAAACTGGTGCAGTCAGAAGAGGATAAGACAAGCAAGAAGAGTATGAAGATAACTTGTCTTGGACCCCTGGTCAAAATTCTAAGGATTGCAGCTTGAAGCTTTTGTTCATGTTTTCTTGCTCTTGAGTATCTTCCATATCATAGAGCCTGAATACAGAAATGTGGTTTGACTTTCCTAGAAGGTGCAACAGATTACTGTATGGATACCGCACCTTTTTGTCCTGCAAACTTTATTTTCATGATGTGTACATATTGCAAAAGCAATTGTATCTCAACTCTGGCACGGCTGTACTTTAATAGTGGCAAAGTGAATTCTTTTACAGCTTGGAATCATTTAGGGATCCTATGATGTAACAAGTGTTACTGAAATCCAGGTTTATAAGTTTTGTGTAAAATGCCTACGTTGTTTCATATGAAAGGTTGTTGTTTTTTTTTTTTCCTAAACACCAGTTCAGTAGTTTATAATCTCAGGTTCACGCATACTGTCTCAAAGCATCGTTAGTAACACAGGCTACTTCATCTACCCCCAGCCTCCCCTAACTGGAATATTCATTCTAATACCTGGGGCACATCTTTAAATAAATGGGTAGGCTTTTTTTCAGTTTCAAATGAAGGACTGTTTTATGTAATTCAATGAATAAAATCAGCTATTACAGCTGACTGCAGGGGTGGGTACTAAACTGCAGAAGGGTATTGTTATGGCTGAAAGTGATTGAAAGTGTGCTCTCACATTCTTTAAAAACTTGCAGAGTCTGCAGCGATGTTGATTTTGTACTTTTCTGGAATTCTGCAGAGACGCTTGTAACAATTTACCTAGTAAATGGCAATGTCCTGTACATATAAAAGGTAACTTCAAAAAATGAGTGAGTGCAATGGAATTTAAAAGACTATGTTCAGCTTCTAATAGAGGGAATGGGTTTCAGCTCCATATGATTCACACTTCATAGAACATGAAGGCATTAATGCAAATTCTAATCTCAACTTGAAAAACAGTATTTAAAATTTATACCTAACTTCCAGCCTTTTACTTACTGATTGATTGAGACTGGGAGTATTAACAAAGAGTTCTCCTCTTATCTGGACTGCTGGTACCAAAAGTAATTGATCCAATAGGCAGAATTGTAGCACTGCACCCAACTTTCTACTTGGTAGGGAAAAATAAGAATGGTAGCTAATTTACAGGTAGCTCCCTAAAATCCCGACTCCATGCAGTAAGAAAGACGCAATAAAAGTCATTACTAGTGACACTTTGTGATGTAAATGTAACTAGAAGGATTGGTCCTATATTCCTCCATACCCTAGACACTCATTTCTGCTTCCACCTCACCCTTCTCTTTCTTCCAGCCTTACTGTAAACCGTATCAGCAAACCAGTCCAGCTTAAAACTAAATGCTAAAGGTATTTTTGCTGTGTTAGTTTTAATGCAGATCAGCTCCACAGACCACTTCAAATGGCATGGTAACACAAGCAAGCCAGCACAGCAGCAGAAAATATCAGCAAAAGGCAGACAGAACTCCTGTGTTCAACAGCAGCATTGGCTTCGAAATTGTAACATGAAGTCATGGTTACATAACAGTGATGTAAATCTGCACTGCCACAGAAAAGGATACTCCTGCCTTCCCCCATCTCTGGCCATATATTTTTGCCAGTTGTACCGGTATTAGCATTTCTATGCTACACAGTTGGATATGCCGAAGTAGCTCCCTACTTCCTCAAAAAAGCAACAACAAACCCCCTAAAAAAACAACCCCAAAATTAAAACTGGAGCTACCTCACTGCGAGGCTGCTGGAGCACTACTACCAACACAAGGAGGCAGTGGGAACATGAGACTAGCCGTGGGCAGTCTAGACTGCAGCAGTCTAGATTTAGATTGGATTAAACTGCTCTGTAGTCACACCCTGAATTGCCTGCTGCTGGAATAAATAACCGCTTCTTATGTTATCTATTTCATATCCAGAACTCCTTGCAGTTAGAAAAACTGGCTCCTTTTCCTGCTTCTCCTCCATAGGCATCAATATTTATCAGGGAATTTGCCAACTGTTCCTTGTCATTTACTCTTCTCCTTACATCCAGTTAGGAGGAAAAAAACAACCCAGCAACCCTAAAATAAAAAAACCCCACCAAACCCAATCCCCAGAACAAATATCCTCACTATTTTAATCAGGCTTAACTACGCTGTATCCATACAGCAACTGGAACATATTCTGCCCAAAGTTGACAACCCTGATCTTTAGCAACTGACATTCTAGATATTTCATTAGATCCTAAAGACTTTCACAATTATTAACAGCAATATGTAGACAGAACAGATGCAGCAATACAAAATGCTGCATTTATTCTAACAGGGACAGAATTAGAGAAAGAGATTAGCTCCAGAGTTTGTCTGATGAGGGGGTCCTGCAAATGTGAGTACCTGTGAGTGTTGTGTTGCCGGAGCTATGGCAATGAGAACTAGAATTTCATCATTGAGTAAAGACTTGAACACTGGAAAACAATTGTTGTAAGACAAACTTTTAAGTAAACAAACCCAATGAAACCTGCAGATGCTCTTAAAATACTTGCTTCAAATGAGAAACATTTTGCTGATATAGGTGGGAAAAAAAAAGCAGTAGTAATACGGATTTTCTATGAGTCAAATGCCAAAAAACCCCAACACAAAGATTAGCAGCATACTGCTGTGTACATCCTGAAATCCCAGCTCCACAGATCACTAAAGAGGCACATTTTTAGTTTTCACAGTGCCTCAGAAAACACCTTAAAGTCTGAAAAAATAAGGTTTTAGCTGATTATGTGTATATACACATTCATTCACAATACACATGCCTACCTCTCGTAGGTTCATACGAGAACATAGATGCCATCCAGAAGCAAGTACTTCTCTACATATTTCTGCTTCCAAAACAGCTTCTTCAATGGAAATATTTTGTAAGTTACACTGCCATCATCTTGGGAACTGGAAACCTGTTGAGGTAATCATGAGAGACTGAGAGCTCACTGCGCTTTCGTTTTGGTTTTTAGTTTTTGGTTGTTTTTGTTTTTGTTTTCCCTAGTGGACAAAATTCTTGCTTTGCCCGACTGCGAGAAGAGTCGGAAACCCAGTAGGAGCCCCTAATGCCACACCAGCCTTACAACTCGGAGCGCAGACAGCCCTCTGCGCTCAGGG
>NW_009221721.1:0-15234 GCF_000690835.1 Fulmarus glacialis
TCTTTTTCTTTTTTTTTTTTTCTTTTTTTGAGAAAAAGGAGGAGTTACAGAAACTTGTAAGAAAAGTCCTGGGAAATGATTGGGTACACCTCAGAGAAAAAACCATAGAGCTGCCTGAAAATGCTGCTCAAGTCGAGCAGAATCCTGAGCCTCCCCGTATCTACCAGCTTTAGTGCACATCACTTACACAAAGGGCCGCATAATCCCATTTCAGTACTGTGAGATACCATACATCCCAGGACGAGGGGGTGACAATTGGGCAAAGATGCCTCCTCCCAGCAGAAGCACAAAAGAAAGTTGTACCTTGAGAGGGATTATCTGGTAGAGAGACGGGATGCACGACTTGCTGTATTCATTTGCATAAAAAATGCTCTCCCTATGCATTGTGCTGGCCTCTGTCTCTGGTCTGTTATAGATTGAAGTCCCTTCTTCCCAAGCGTGGGAAACGGGAGCGAGCAGTCTACAAGCTCTCCAGAGTACAAAGAGCCTGGAGGCTTGTATTATGAGAGACCTTTGCACCACTGCTTAAGTGGGACTAGGGGTCCGACTCTACCCAAGCTCCGAAGCACCGCACAAGCACTTCTGCAGTCCAGGCAGAACACATTTTTAACTGGTAATGTTTGAATCTCTCCGCTTTCCTCTTGCCGTGAGCAACTATTGTAAAAGTCAAAGGCTCCAGCTCAATCGTGTGCGCCGTCCGATCAACATGCGAAGCAGCTGAGAGAACCCTGCCTGAATAAGAATGACACAAGTCCCAAAACAGGGGCCAAGACGGTGAAAATGAGTAATAGCTACACTGGAAAAGAAATGACTTTGATAAAACTATACGCATAGAACACATTCACTCATTTTTTTTCACGCTGTTGTAACAAATATACCACAGGGCCAGAAAAAGAGTAAGCAAAAACCTGACAGATAGAGAGACTGATAAGGTATGACTGTACATACCTCCCTGAAGAAAACAGTGCTCAACAAATCCCACAAACAAAAATACAGCAGACAGTCTGCTAGGGTCCAATCCAGCACATGCCTGCCAATCTCACCCATGGGAGACGGTGTACTCTATCGCCTGTTCTTTTCTGTGGCTGCTACAAAACATAGTAGAAAATTGTACTATCGCCCAATTAAATAAACGACGTGTTGCATCTAAAAGCACGATCCCAGCTGCTGGTATAAAACATGCAAACAGAAGAAAAGAGAGATAAATTGTTTCCCTTTTGCACTTCATTGAGTATAAAGTTAACTGTAGGGAAGTAAGGTTATCTCTCTTTATATTTGCATATGCATGGTATAATTTACTGGTATGGTTCCCAATCACCTCCTGTTACACACTTATGGAGATTCTTATTTTGACAGCTTGCATCCCACATCTACTGACAAAAAGTCAGGACATTTCAGTCTGTCCTTGAAAAGCAATGCATTTCTGAGTACTAACGATGAAATGTAAGTCAGCAATTTTAGTGTCTATGACAGTGTCTATAAGATTGCGCTATTATGAAATGTGATTATGTTCCTGCAAACAGTCAGTGTTATCAGAAATAAAACACAAAAACCAGCATTTAAGATTACTGGTACATTGCAGTATAGTTTTTGCAAAGGAATTCAGCTAGAAGATCTGAAAATTAACATAACAACAAATGTTATTCTAGAATATTGAATATTTCAATTTACATATGAAAAATATGTCTATAAAAGCCAAGTAGCATATGCAGGCTTAATTTGGCATGTGTATATTAATGAATCCACGCCTGCCCGCAGCACTCATTTTGTCACTACAGCGGGACCTAGATGGCAAACCTCACTGAGTGAGCTTGGGACAGTTATTATGAGACAGGGACCGGGCTGGCTCAGAAAAGTGCTCACTCAATATATGTCGCTGGCAGTCTCTGCTCACAGGGTTTTAGCGAAATCACCACCCAGCCTAGCTGCTCTGCTGCTATTGCCATCCCTGGTGTACCCGCTGGCTGCCCTCGCAGAGGTGGGTCACCTCTACTTCCCAACTGCTCCCGCGGTCGCTCGCTCGTTCAAAGCTTTTCTTACAACATAAACAGACGTTACCAGTTTGAACTACATAAATAGCCAAGTAATGCCGAGCAATAAAAATAACCAATTCTAGTCTCCTGCCAACACAGATTTGGACTTCATACACCTTTTGAACTACATCAAATGAGTCAAAGACTTCCATTTTACTTTATATTGTATGCAAAAAAATGCATATAAATTATCTTGCCCACATCCATCCAAGAATAATTAATTATTGTTAAATTATTTCTCAAAGCCATTTCATGAATAAGGATAAAGAAGCTCTCTTTCCTTTCTGAGGTAACTCAATGAGCTTTTTATAAAAAATACACGAAGCACATCCCTTGCCTCCAAATAATCCTTATGAAAACTGAATTAAATTAATGAATCTGATGCAAAATACTGTGTAAAAAAGATACCATTAATGTAATTTAAAATTAAATAAATATTTTCTTAGATCAAGTGATTTAACTTAACATTTCAAGGTAATATTAATTGCTGTATAGCTACATTAGGATTATCAGCTTCAGCTGACTTCAACATTTTTGTCAGAAAAAACGGAATTGAGCTAATAATTAAGAAAAAAAGTGTGTTAAATATTTTATTTAAGGAATGTTGTGAAATTCGCCAAACAAACTATTCGATAAATACTTTCGGTCAGTTCTGAAACACACCACAATTTGCTCCTAAATGAATCAGAATGATCTAAAATATTTCATTTCCTTGGAACTGATGCTAACATCTCAAGAGTCTCATCAATCAAGAAGACAGGGACTTTTCAGTCTATCTGGAGTTCAGGATTATTACCACAAAGAAATAAAACAAGCCCTCTGCTATCCAACCATCTGTATGCGGAAGAGTTATGGTGCAAGACATTGGAGTCTCCCCACTAAAATACTTTGAGCAAAATTTGAAAGATACGTGGGTACATCAGAATAAGTAAAGTGATCTATAAGTGTGCATTTGGAAAAACTTTTTGGGCTGTGTGTGTTTGGGATGACTTCTGTTCCTCTGTTCTTGTACTAGTGAAGACAGGGCTGCTAAAACACAAAAGAAAGAAAGTAAACTCCAAACAAAACAGCCCCTTTTTAATTCTTATCAGATAAACACAAAAGCAAAATTCCATGGAGAAGCTGCAATAAAATTAACAGGTAGCAATCCTGTCCTCCCTCAAAAAAACATTTCATAATAATATGATAGCATTTCTTACTATGATACATAAACACTGAAATGCCAAGTTTCAGTTTAAAATTTCTAAGCATTGTTAAAAGGGACCCACAGCTCAAGATGCCGTTTCTAAAATGAAAAGGCAGTGGCCTACCAACTGGCCCTGTGACCTCTTTATGGTAATTTTAGATATCAAAATCAGTAAGAATGTATAACGAAACAGTTTTTTATTAGCCAGTGCTGATAAGCACAATAATTGTATACTATTCACCTACCTTTTCTAATTCAGGGCCTCCTTCTGCCACCATCAGAACTGAACCCCTCAGACAGTCAGTCTTTGGCATCAGTCCTGCAAATGCTACTCAGATACTCAATCCACTCAGTGAGACGGATTTAGTGTTTGCTGGTTTGCTATATTTACGTCTTCTTGATTCACAAAGCCTGATCCTACTTCCACTGAGGTTTCACTGATCTGCAGAGATGGGCAGACTGAGAAGTTAGACCCAGAATTCAGGACTGTTCAGAAGATGTATTAGGTGAGAATTTAATCTGCTAGTTTTCCTTTCAGAAGTTTTTGAAAGTTTATCCATTCACGTACAAAGTATTTACATTGAGCAAAGCTAAATTTATACCGAGCTTCCCCTGTTCTCTGAGACTCATCGTGGCATCATGATTTCAGTGCAATGTGTAAGCACAGTGTTTGTTGCCTGGTTCACAGACAGCTTTGTGTGAAGGAGCTGACTGATGGGAGGAGGGAATAAAGACAAAAGGGAAAAGAGAAGGGGCTACCCTGGGCTCTTATGTTTGCAACCACTCCTTGCTGGGAGCAGACTTCAGCCAGAGTGCTGTCAGGTGCACTGGAAACAAAGTGGATGAGAAAGCCTGGCGTATTAGTTATCTATATCGGAATATACAGCTCTTGCTGTTAAAAATGGGAAGGAAGGAAGCTGTTTGCCTTTCACTCCCTATTAGCCTCCTTGTTTTTTCCTGGAGCTGGTACAGGCTTTTCCCGGAACAATTAATTCCTCTACTACCAAGAAACTAGTTCATATCGAAGTGCGGAAGATTCCATCTTTCAGGAGCACTTGATGGTCTCAGAAATGCCTGCAAGTCTAGAGTGCTCCTGGGCAAGAAGGATAATCTCCTCATGCTGCAGGCAGAGCAGAGGAGGAATGGAAAGGCAGCCATCCTCTTCAGAGGTGAGAAAGTCCACCATAACGGGGTACAGCTGGAAGCAGAGAGGGTCACTTTACCTGACAATTTCACCATGCCTCTGCCCAGCAGGATACTGGTCGTATTAAGTACTGAAAGCAAGAAGAAAAATTCAGCAAAATGATGTTTCAGGCTACCTGCATCTATACTGGAGAGCTAGTTTGCTGACATGATTAATATCGACATTAAGGATACACAGGAAAGCAATTCACGTGACTAAATGACACAGTTTGAAATTTGTTTTTGCAAGAATTGGAGTTAGCACTCTTTATGAGGAAGGATGCTCTGGAGGCAAAAACACAGGCCTAGGATTATGTATAGATTCTGCTCTTGACCATGCTGCAACCAATCAGTATGACTTGTAGAAAGTCAATGAGGACCTAATTTCTACAAAGATTTTTGCATCTCTTATCTGCCTGAGCTATGCTACTCATACAAGCAGCTGAAGTATTGACAGAAATCTTCAGCTCCAACAAAGCCAAATAATTGTGTCTTCAAGCACACCCTTTCTTTGAGAAAATGGAGCATCGAACACTAAGTCTCCCTCACCCAGGTCTAGGCTTCTTATTTCATCTTCTTGCACTTTGTGGGTTGTACAAAGTGGCCTGACAGCAGAATGGGCAGAGAGCTCTCTCAGGTAAGAAATCTTTGCCCAGAGGTTGCACAAGTCTTCTCAGGGCTTTACTATCAACTTTGTCAATGGGGGGGCCAGGTCGGAGTAAAGCACGATCTGCCTAATCTTCACCTAGGGAAACACACCCTACCAGATAATGGACGTAACTGCTGCTGTAAATTGTACCATGAACCGATAAATCCATGACCGCATCCAGCAGTGATAGTGTGTGAAACTTATTTCAGAGCCAGGTTATATACACTAATCTTCTAATCTCAGATGTAAAATGAAGAGTCTGCTTACATATTTCATGGACAATTGAAGGATCAGCCTAAGGTTTGTAAATACTTTAAGATCCTCAAATTCCGAAAGAGTGCTTAGTAGAAATACAAACTGTCATGAGTTGTCACATTATAACTTCCTTCTGCACTGGACGTTGGCAGCTATTTGATAAAAGGCTTGTCACACACGCTCACTAATGGAATATTCTCTGATCCCCGCTAGTCCAGGGGCAGCAATATTGAACAAGTTGTGCATGAGAAACACAATGAATCTGATTTTCCTTCAGCTGTTTTTACTTTTGAATTTCTCTGGCCTCAAACAATGTCAGAGGGTCAGGCAGGCATCACACTGCCTACAGAGAGATAATGACTACTACAGTCATAGATTACGGTATTATTAGTTTTACATTTTTAACCAATGTCAGAAGATATCAAACATCTCTGGAACTTTTGACCTAAACTCTGAGACACTGTTTATAGCATCAAATAGCATTTCTCAGAAAAAAGTAGAATAATATCTTCTTAAAAGAATCACAAACACTTTTCAGTCATGTGGGTTACAAGGCACTGTTTTGCTTCCCATTTTCTGAGTCAAGTGGCTTAGCACAGATAAACTACAGTTCTACAGTTTAAGCTATCAGAAGCTGGCACCGATGCTGAAAGAGGCAATTCACCCTGTCTCATCTCCAGCCACTCTTGCACCAGCCTACATATTCATGTGCCTGAACAGTGAACCAGACCGAGAATCCAGGTTAAAACAAGCCCAAAACCTATGAAATGATTAATTTTAGCCCTCTTGGTTTAATGAACTCAAGCTATCTGTGGAACTAAAGCACGAGAAGTCAAAACTGTGCTCATCAACTGTACTTAAAAAGAAAACATAAAAGCAGACTTACCACAGATAAAGGACAAAGCCCACCTTGTTACGAATATATGAAGTTTTGTTTCCTTACTAATTCACAGAGGGCGTACTGCAGAGGGTATTGTGTTTACTGATGGGGTTTTTACAGCACCTGCTATTAGACTCATAAGTTAGACCATCTGGGTCTCAAAGTCTCCTCTGCTCAGTGCATGGAGAGGCAGGCACTGCCCATCAAATGCCTGATTGTAACTCACACGCCATGGGAGGGATTTAGCTCATCCAGCTATGCCTCAAGCCAGTCACTCCAGCCTCTTCAAATACCCAAACAACCAACATCAGCACTTTGGGGGCACAAAGCACTTCAACCAGGTGACCTACATTCAGACGACGACTTCAGGGTGAGATGGATCTTGCTGTAGAAGTGCTTTTTTATCTCCATTAATGAAATCTCTATGATGTAGACACGGACGTACAAATGCCAGCATTTGTCAGGTGAAACTGCTTTTTGTCTCTCAGGCACCTGACTTCCCCCACCACCTTAGGTACTTATCTCCTTTAGTACCTCACAAAAAATGTTTCCCACAGCGAAGCAACTTTCTGGGGGGAAGGAAGGAGGGGAGACATGACATGACACATCATTGCCCTAAAACCATGATTTTCGCTATTATTCTATCAAAACATTGTAACAAGTGTGAGTCATCTCTTAAAGGCATATAAACAGAATACCTACTATGACGCAAGTTTGCCAAAGAAACCTTCACTGCGCCTCTTAAGCTGTCAGCCTACCTGGTATCCACGAAAGTGTACAGCTAACATCACCGCCTTGTACTGAGAATTGAACAACTGTGTCCTGCACAATTCTTGGCATATTATTCCTGCATTACAGCATCCCTGCTATTTCTAACATTGGTCTTCTCTGCTATATTTGCTAATCTCAGTAAACTATGGAGTATTTGGTTCTCTAAATGCCTGGGTATATGAGCTGCTGGGGAATGGAGACAGGCAAGCTCTTTTTGACCTCCTGACTCATAAAAAATTGGAAGAGAAGAAAAACTAGCTCATCAAAATACAACAGGTCTGATTTATCTCTGTGTTACTCCCAAGTTATATATTATACCACTTGGACCATGGGAGTTAAAGGAATGACACAGAAGGAATTAGGCCTTTTGTCATTTGGATCCATCCCCTCTACTGTAATAAAAGTAACTTTGGCATGCCCTTTTTAAAAAATATGGAAAAGTCTCTATCTTAAGGAATAAGCAGTGAAAATTCGGGTATTGGAGAGACATGACAGACTCATGCAGATTGCATGCCTGGAGCTAGACATGGCATTATTTGTATTTGCCTGAAATATAGCACATACACCAAAAGCAGCATTTTGAAGGAAGTAAACCGATCTACTCTCCTGAATGAAATTTGCCAACACCCAGTTTCAACATTTATCCCTAATTTAACGCACTGGCCAATTCAAAAACCAGCCCAGTAATTTCTAAAGAAAGTCTGTGCCCCCCAGCAGGTTTCTAGACTAGAGGGTGCCCTAAGCAACAGCAGTACTTTCTGCATCACACTGCTGTTACTACAGTATTACAAATGTTTCATACAATACATGGACCCTACTGATGAAGATTCGCGGAACTGCTATCCATTGCACTAGTATTTCCTGAATTTCAAAAAAAAGAGAAATGTAGACTTCAGAAAAGAAAAAAACCCCGAAGTTACTTTCTCTGCCTTCTCTCCTACACACTTCTAGCCAAACAACAGTATTACTGCAACATCACTTCAAAAATATTTACATAGTACTAGTGGGAAGGCAGTTAAGCAACAATACTTGTACATGCCTGAACATTTGGCCGAGGTAAAAACCAAATAAAGTTGGCAAATATCTTCCTTTTTACTGAATACTACTATCTATTCCAACTAGAAAAAGCGACAAATCAGAACAAATGTTTGTGCTTTTGCAGAAATGGAAAACAGCAAGCTTATTTTCTAAGGAAAGGAAATAGCTGGTGGGAAGACAATAATGTTTTCAATTAGTAAGCAAGTGGAGCCCACCTTTGAATTTCCATTTCTATGAACAGGACTACGCTCATTTAATGAAATACAGAATTTTTATGGTGGCATGCGTATCATTGTTTGGTAGATGAATAGGATGACAGTTTTAAAGATACCTTTAATATAATAGATTTTGCTTTAATCAAAATTGCGTAGGTAACTTGAAATAAGCACCTCATCAAGAGAAAGACAACTGTTGAGCTACTGACTTAATGTGTAATTATTGCTAAAATCTATTGGCTTTGGGATCGCAGAAATGGAGGGTGGCATATGCGATGCCAATATTTGAAAATGCCTCTGAAACTATTTGTGGAAGAGATGCTAGTAGGACTGATATGCATGGCAGAAAATTACCAGAAAGTATACTTAAGAACAGAATAAACACACACATAGTAACACAGGCTAACAGGGAAGCGTAAGTATGGCTTTTGGAGGACATATCTCAGTAATCTAGGCAAGTTCTTTGAATGATCAGGCAGATATGGGTGATTTGGCTGATACAATGTACTTCCATTTCAAAAAGCTTCTGGTGAAGTTATCTATTAGGCTCAAACTATGCTGTCAAGGAGGAAAACCAAAAAAGACTTCAAAAAGTAAAAATGTCTTTTCATTGCTAACTAAAATAAAAAAAAAAAGGTTAGGAATAATTGGTTGCTTTCTTTTACAGTGGATGGATATTACCTGACAGATATATGTACAATATACTCATAAATGTTCTGGAAAATGGAGGAATAAAAAGGGACAGAATTTTCTGATGATATTAAATTACAGAGGTTAATAAAACCAAAAACCGACGGCCAATTGCTGTAAAAGGACCTTATAATGCTGAATGAGCATAAGATAAACAGGCAGATAAAATTCAATACCAATAAATACAGTCAGACACACTGAACCCCGCCCCCCAGTCTCAGGTATTCACTACTTCCTACAAGATTCCTAAGATTCAGTTTTTCACAATACAAGAATTACAGCCAAATTAATAATCCAGTAGCAAACTTACAACAAGAAATAAGTGGTTTTTTCACATACTCCACAATTAAACTTTGGAACTCATTGCTACAAGATGCTTTGAATACCAAAAGAACAAATGAATACAAATTAATATAAAAGACACAACTAGTGGCAAAAAAGACCCTTGGGGGCTATTAATTACAAAACTGCTATATAGTGTCTGGCTTCGATGTGTCTGCATGATAAATACCTCAAAGGAAGCTGAGATGGCTAACTAGCTGTTTACCCTATTCTTACACTTCTTTCCTGAACATCCAACGTTGGCTACTGCCAAAGAAAGGACACTGACTACAAGTACCTTTGATTCAATCCAGTGTAGCCATTTTTATGTTGTGTGATGATGCTGGCACACAAGGAATTTAAAACTGAGAGGCAAAACCATCTGCATTTCGGAATTAAGACACTCATCCTAAAATAGCTTACATTCAGCTATTGAGAAAGCAAATCAAAGTCTTTTGAGAAAACCCTCTGATAGATTTTAACAGACCTCGACTGCTGGCTACAGCATCACCTTGTAAAAAAAACCCAAATAAATATTGCTATTATTGGTTAGAAATAGGGCTTAACTAAACCTCCAGAGCTGAACACTTCTGCTTACAGAGAACATAGGGTGGGATCCGCCCTGAATTGGGCCTAACCAACAGCCAAACTAAAAATCCTAAGAGACTAATTCTAAAATAAGCAATGAAGAAAAAGATGCAGTAGTTGATCTGATGCCTGGAATACATTACATCTAACCTTCAGACGAGATTAGTTACTCTTTAGAAATGCCTGTTTCTTTCCACTGAGTATAAAGGCAATGTAAGTGACTTGTTCAGCTGTAGAAATCGTCACTAGAGTTATCTAAAATCAGATTAGATGAATCCCACAGCCCTGGAGTCTCACTGAAGACTGACTTAACTTTTATCTGTACCTCTTTTGCAAACCAAACTCCACCGTACAGTGCAATAGTTGCAGAACAAATTACTTCAAAGAAATGCAAGGACAACTTTAATGATAAATAATAAATTCTGAGGTTACTGAACCTGAGAGTCAGAGAATGTTGTAAATATGCTGTAGCTACTTACATCAGTTTTAGGTCGTGCTCCAGTTGACACTGGGTAAGGTAAACAGTCTAGATCCTGGTAGTCTGCTCTTCTATTTTTCCAAGATCCCTTTCCTTGATGATCTCCATAAAAGCCTGTCTCCACTTGAATCGGGCACTGTAAGAAAATTTTAAACCCCCTGTAAATAAAGGCAAGTCATAAATATTTTTAATGTGAACTGCAAGATAAAAACATTGGAATTTTAAAAAAGCTTTTTAAAGCTTTTTTTCTCTGATACAAGGTAAACATTTGGCCTCAATCTTTTTTCCTAAAACCACCTGCTTTTTACATTTTGCTAAGTTAGACATCCAGATATTATGTGAACTGATTTCCTTAACAGCTAGTATACACAACTGGAGAACCAATAAATAGTAGTACACCTTCCTAAATATCAAGAAACTGAATCACCTCTACCTTAGAAAGACAAATGGTTTTATTAAAATTATTTAAAACTACCTTTTCACTTTATTTAATACTCATTTTTCTAACTTAAACAGAGACCCAGCGAATTCCCATTTTCAATTCACAGACACTGAACTTTCCAAATCCACTTTTCCTTGTCCCCCAAACCTGTAGAGATCTCACTCGACTGCTCCACTCCCACACCATTATTTAGAAGATGTCCTATCTCGGGGCCCACACTGAATGCAATGCCAGGAAGAGACCAACTGCACAATATTCCCCCACATATCCTGGTTTGCCTCAAAAAAATAACAAGGTGTGTGAGCAAGGAGCAAGCCGTGCTGCAGTCCAGCAGGATCCATGCTGAGAACAATCAGGGAACGAGGATCATGGGGGCACTGCAGAGCAGTCCCAAGCTGTTGTGTACAATCAATCAAAATCAGCCCATTTTCTGGCTGCTCCCCTTCACAAGAGGACAAATTTGCTGCTGGTCTTTAACAGCAACTGCCTAGTTCCCAGTTAGTATATTTTTAGGGCTGTAAAATGAGGCGGCTTTGCAAAGCTGACAAAAGAATCAGTATGTGGCCCAAAAAAGTTTGCAAAAGAATTAAGAGAATGTGTAAGTTAAAGGCAAAATTTTCTTCAATGAAAGTCGTATCTCTAATAGAAGACAGGGTAATGATAATCAAACAGGATTTCTGTGTCACTATCCATGAATGATAAAGGACTAAAACTGAAAAATATGATTCTCATTCTTCAGATCTGCTGTTTTTTATGTACTGAAACTGAGTACTAGACATCAAACGGCAATGAAGCAGATACATTAAACAACAGTGAAACACACACTGTTTACAGCCAGACTGTTTTATCTCTGCTATCTCATTTACAAAGTACCTCCTTCTATATTGCTAAGAAAGGCTTTTTTTCATAGGAAAAGTACAGGTTTTAGAGGAGCAGTACTATTAATTGCAGTTTTCCGAAGCTAGCAGTTTTGCTGTTAGTACATTCAGATAGCCCAGCTTTTTGTACTTATAGCACATATTTATAGCATTGGTGAGAGAATGTTTCAGAAAATAATTCGATGCCAGTTTTTTTTTTTTAATACCTTTTCTGGATCAGATATGGAGTCACTGCTATTGCCCAATGCTATTTCCCAATTAAAAAATGACCAGCAGCAACTTGCAGTTTACACAGAAGACTGACCAAGGGAAGTTAAACCTCTTAGCATTTTTCTAAAAGTTATTATGATTTGGAAAATACCTTAAATTTGTTCACCAAAGTACTACAAGACCTCCAACTCTTACCCAATAAGTCCCATAACATTTATTCACCCAGACCATTTTCATTAATGAGCAAATATTTAGACTTCTTCCTGCAAAATTTTTGTCCAATGGAGTATTATTAATGACAGACATCTTCAGAACAGGAAAATGTAAAGAATAATAAAATATCCAAGAGTTACTTCCATGAACAGATGAAAAAATCCTTCAGTAGAAAACCAACTGGCTCAACCCAGTGATTAAATTACAGAATGTATTCCTGAGACACAGCGTCTGCCATACAAAACAAATACTCTGTCATCTGTTAAAAATTGCCCACACCCTCAAGAGACCAATCTTCAGAGCAGCAGCTCCACCAAACATGTTGCCACTCATACAGTAGTCACCTACTTCTGAGTCCTCAGATCTACAAGTTGGCCTTGCACCTGTGAGCACTTCACCCCCGATCCTTTTCAATCATAATTTCTTGCGTCCGTTCCCAGTTTATATAATCGAAATGGGATAAAAACATATGAAGAATCCGTAAGTGGTTCATCATTTTATAGAAGCCAAATTTACACAGTTACTAGTAAGCATATGTCTGGAGATAGATCTTTTTCCTATTCAAGTGTCATTGTGAGTGACAAGAATAAAACATTTGATACATGTGGAACAAATTACAAGCTATAATAAGAAATATGGACCAAATGGGATGAATTGATAGAAGATAAATTACTCATACAACTTGTATGAAAACAAGAGTTTGTTCATTTTTTCCACTGCAACTGTCATTCTGAGATTTTCAAAATCCGTTTTTTCACAGTAAACTCATGGAGAGATTTAGGAGGATGTATTTTGCTTCTTTGTCTATATGGGAAGACTAAGGTCAACCCGTTTTGAGGCAAATTATTCTTAAGTGTTTCAATTAGGGCAGATGATTCCCTTGTTCAGAAATGGTTTGACTACAAATACCTTTGTAGGAGACAGCAAAGGGCGTCCCATCACCAGTTCCACAACAGATTGTCCCTGACTTTTTTCTTGCTCTGATCTTGCTGGTCTCATCACAAAGACCTTTGTGCTAAATGACCTCTCCAGCTCCTGTAGTGAAATTGGCTCTTGGAGGTTTAAAGGACATTTCCAGTCTGCCTAACAAGGCCACAAAAGAAATGTGGCTGATTCACACGATGTTTGCCTGTCCATAGACAATTAAAATGAAGCAAGCTCTCCTGCTTCACAATGGGAAGAATTCGTGACCTGACAAAGAGGAGTGTAACTGCTCAAATATCGTATTGAGGAAAATGGTAATTTTGGCATTGATGTTAGACACATCCTTGAAATCTTTTTGGACTTAACCAAACAGCTGCAACTATTGGTAAAGGAAACAAGTGTGGCCAAGACCAGTGAGACTGGCTTGGAGGTAGGTTTTATCTGCATATTAAGCATGACCAGCTCTGTACCACTAGCGCAGGCTTTTGGTGAGGGAGTATGTCTCAGGAAGAAGGCTGTGCCCCAAGTCCTGGCCTCTGTACTCAGAAGATGTCTTGCCAGTAAGAGAAGTGCAAGCAGCTGGGATGCTGGTGTTGGCATTCTCTATGCAACCACTTTTGATTTTGTTGTTCTTATGTATCAAAGGGCATTTGAAAACATTGTCTGTTTGGACTTGTTTTTCTGCTGTCTACATGGCCTTCACTGAATGCTCCAGCAATGGATTTGAAGTCCAATGTCCTATGATGTTCAAGTCATCATAGAAGAAGAATGATGCCTAACCAAACCATGGTTTTTGCCTTGGTAGAACAGGCACAGCCATAAAATCACAGGTGTTTGGCTCACTGGTTACCAAAACCAGACTGCCTCACAACGGGAAGTGCTTAAACTCCGATGGCTTGGATTTCACTTTCAGGCAGAAAAGCAGACTACACTGCCACCACATTTTGACAAAAGACATTGAGCAGTCTCCTACAAGAAGACAGAACACTGTCCATTAATAGACAAGTTAATGATGAAATTAATTCAGTTGGACAGACCTGGTTCTGACTTGCTGACATGTACAATAAGAAAGAAATGAGAGACAGTCATGGCCACTCTGTTACTAACACTCTCTCTGCAGAATATGAAAATGCATACTGCAAAGCGCAACACCGAGATGCAAGATTCTGAACATCCCGTCTTGAGAGACATGAACATTTCCACTGTGATCTGCACCGACATTTACTTAAAAGAATTTACTTTTACAAAATGAAGCAGCATTAAAACAGCAGTGACGGCAAGAGCATTCAAACCAGCTCACCTTCCAGGAATTTCAAGCCAGCACTAACATTCAGAGCTGCAAATCCAAACAACTCTATCTTAAGAACTGACTTTAATCATAGCCTAAAGCAGAGAACAAACACTCCTACTTCTCACGCTGTTCATTCTCCAGTTACTTGCTTCTATAAAAAACCTTGCTTATTCAAAAATTACTAAAATAATATCATTGCTCCTTAATCCCGTTTGTCCTCAAAATAAAAGCTTGGGAAACCACAAAATATTTTTAACTGGAGGAATGCAGCTTTAAATCAAATATTCAGATAAAATAAAGAAACAAAAATATTAATTAACTCCTAATGAAGATACATAGTGTGTCTCTTGCTGTTCTGTCTTTAAATAAATATAACAAGTGTAAATAGGCTAGCACTGAACTTTAAATTAACAATATTCTACCCTGAAAAACTATCAAATGCAATCATCTGGATTCATATTCCCCTCTAAAAAAGGTGTTTAATGATTTTAACCCACATTGACAGAAAACTTACAAGTTTTATCCTATGACATTTCTGTTTATTTGGCCATTAAGCTGTCTAAGCAGTTCATGAGATTTCATTATTATTGAGTGAAAACTGTAACTTACTTCATCCTTGAACCTGAGCTCCTCAGCCTATCCAGAAACACTACCAGATCTGAAAACCATGGCTTGATGAGCATCTGATAGCTAAACGTTAGAAAACGTATCATACAACACACACATTCTTACCAGTTGCTTGTGCCTTTTGGTAGAAGGAGTACTGGAGGGAGAAGAGCCAGCACTCAGAGCTTCTTCAATATCTAAATTCAACTGTTCCAGTTTCTTCATAAGACATGACATAGAGTCTGACCATTCAGATCCTTTTTCTGGTTGGGTCTAAAAGAAATCAAACATACATGAAGTCTTAAAACACTCAAGCTTTTTTGTAACTTGAAGACTCTAATTTTTCTTCTAGCCCTCAAGGAGAAAGCTGACCAGCTCTTTCCC
>NW_009221721.1:15265-26912 GCF_000690835.1 Fulmarus glacialis
TTTAGAAAGCTTCAATTATCACTCCAATCCTGATGACACATATTCATAGCTGTTCTTCATACTCAAACGATCACACTCCCCTTCTGTATATCTGAATGGCTTTCTAACACTTCATCTTGGGTGAACCACTGCCAGCTCAAGCTAAGCACAACCAAGACCAAAACCAAAGTAACTTCAACGTCTCCTCCTTAAGCCACTTCTATTTCAGCATCTCTCCACTGATTGCTTGTTGTCAGTAAGAATCAGAACATTGAAAGTCATCATGAGCACTGTATTTTATTCCTTACTGTAATTCCAGACTTCATCAAGTCTCGCAGCTTTCTTCTGCCCATCCATTGGGAATACTTTATTGGTCTCAAACGCTTTCTGTTTTCATGGACGTATCTTTCCCTTTTATCCGAGCTGCTTCACTGTATAATGAAAACATTAATCCATTGTAGTGCAACTGCCAAAAATCCTTTTCTTGTTCCTTAGTTTCCTCAAAGTCCTTTCCAGTGACTTCTCTTAAGCATCTTTCCATGGCAGTCCCTGTGCATGCTGCTACATTATGCCCCATTTTCCTCATTCAAATCACTTCTAAAGATTCACAAGAAAAATACAGTCACCCTGACCTCCCTGTCAACACGGGCAGTGACAGCTCCCCGGATTAGTCTCTGTCCTGAAGCTACTTCAGTTCTTTCATCTGTCTTACTTTCACAAACAATACGTCTCTTTGCCCAGAGGATAATTTCATAGCAAACAATTCTAACAGACTGAACATACAAACAGTAATGGTTCGTTGCCATCCTGCCAAAATCCTAAGAGCATCATACCAACACTCCACGATACCTAGGGGAGCTAGATGAATATTGTTATTATTCTTACCTGATAAATCTTTATGGTGATTTGTTTCCTTATGAGGGTTTCGCAAGTGGGACAGAGGGATAATTGTAATTTGCTCACTATCATAGAAAAAAGCTATAAGGAATAGAATCCAGGAGGCTCACTCCAGTATTACACTGACATATATTTTTACTAATGGAATTGCTCATCTTCACCACAGTATAGGTCGTCAGATCGTCAGACATCTGGTCCCATATTACCAACAGAAGCACGTTCCCTTCAGAGGGGCTAATGTTATCTTTGTGGGGATTGTTTTGAAACACAGTAAATTAAATATCCAATCTTTAGTTTTCCAAATCTTTATTTGGAATTTCCCAAATTTTTATAACCTCCGAGTATTTTTCCTGAAATGCTGTTAAAAGTGCTAAGCTGTATTTCAACTCTGTAGCTATTAAAATTATTTAAACGGATTACTTCCCATTGTCTTCCCAAACATTTTAAAGTAAAATATAGGAAATACAGGATGTTCCACAGAAAGTGAGTATCAAAAGACACGCCTCACACTGAATCCTTTCTGAGTGAAACGATCTTACACAGGAAATGTGCATGTTGATAAATGTCTGCAACACTCATTTCTAGACAAAGTAAAGATTCCATGTTTTCCCGTAGTTATGCTTCCTCATGTACTGATCTTTCCAATACTAAAGAATGTTCAAAAACCCCAACAACAAGGAAAAAACACATAACCCAACCCAAACTCCAGCAACAATGAATATAGAAAGTCTGTCAAAATCTAATATGAAGGTTCTATTTCTCAACACAGTTAAACTGTAATTTAAGAAAAAGGAGCTGTAAAAATGTGCTTTCTTACCGATCAGTGGCAAACAATTCTGAGGCAACAATTACATATGGAAATGAGTAAAATGTGTTTGATTTCAGTGAGCTATGCAAAAATTGTACTTGCCAAGTGACAATCATTGAAGGTTACATTAAAAGTTAGGATTTTTGAGTTCAATAGAAAGTAGGAGAGATTTACACAAATGCAAACAGTCCATTTTCTGTTCCATGACAGAAAAGAGTATTTTGGGGGGCTGGAAGGGTGTTCTCTAATTTAGCATTTTCCATAGAAAATGCAAAGATGAAAATTCATGAAGATTTTAAGAAAGGCTTCCAAATATTTCTGATGAAGACACTCCAAATGCGTGTAATAATGCACATACATGATATAGTGTTACAGTAAAAAACTACAGCTCCATGCATTGGGAGGCACACTTCGCCTTTATCTTGACAAATATATACCTACTGGAGCAATACTTCCAGCATTCACCAAATCTCTGCCACGCAATCCATATGAGCCAAACCCCCTTATTTTTATAAATTTGTTTTACTGTAACAGAACTCAAACCACAGTCATTCCTTAAAAATACAAGTCCTAAAGAGTTTCCCCAAACTATAACTCTCCTAGCTTTCTCCACTCAGTTCTGTCTTTTTTAGTTCAGTAAGACTCTATATTGCGTCTATCAAGGGGATGAGGAAAAAGATGAGTTTTCATTATCCTTCAAGATAAAGCCAAATGGGCCTAGTTAACAAATGCCATTCACTAATTGGAAATTTGGCACAAAAGCGCCATTTGGAACAAATGCTGATTGGCTACGTATTTCAAAGGTTGCCTGAAATCTCTGCTGAACAGAGAAAACATGATGCTACTTACATTCAAAAATATACAGCCTGCACAGTAGGACTTCTAACCAGTGAATAAATTCTGCCTAATCCATTCACGAGGAACACAGCTCCCCAGTGTTCAGCCCTAGTAACTAGGTTGGACGCCATCAAAGTGCTCAGAAGAGCTGAGTATCAGTGTATCCTGCCCATAGCAACTGCAGAGGCAGTAGGGTCAGAGCATCTTTGGAAGCTTTTGTGTCTTGCCCTTCAGGAGGAAAAATTCTCACTCTAAATTATCTAAGAATCACCATCTGCTTTATTCATCATTTTTCCCCTAAAAAGGTATACAGGGAGAACACTCCTTTCCATATACTCTCAAGGTCTCCTTTCTTTGTTGGAGCCACAGTCATTCAGCAATGCATAAGAATGCTGTTAGAAGTGCATTCCAGGAACACTTTTTGTATGTTACCTTGGAATATAGAATCATTTAGGTTGGAAAAGACTCTTAAGATCACTGAGTCCAACCATTAAGCACTGCCAAGTCCACCACTAAACCATGTCCCTAAGCACCACATCTACATGTCTTTTCAATGCCTCCAGGGATGGTGACTCCACTACTTCCCTGGGCAGCCTGTTCCAATGCTTGACAACCCTGTGAAGAAATTTTTCCTAATATCCAATCTAAACCTTCCCTGGCGCAACTTGAGGCCATTTCTTCTCGTCCTATCCTAGACAGATGAGCAGTAGTAGAAAGCGAGACCATAAAGTCCCTCATCAAACAGATCTTTCAAGGTGGAGCAACCCTGTCTATAAAGACCATGTCATACATTAGGCAGAGAATGACATACTGGCCTTGAAAGTGAATTCCTTTGCCATATGGATTTCTCAAGTCCCATATACTCAGGTTAGACAAAAAAGAATAAAAATATCATAAAACAGAAGTATCATCCTCTGTGCTAAATATAAAATTAAGTGGTATACACTTCCTTAAACTTAAAGCAGTTACAAATGCAGCTATTATGCTTCAGATAGTTATTGCATATGAAGAACTAACCCAACTGTTTAATATTTACTAAGACACATTTAGCAATCAGCCAAACATAAAATTTAGTTGTAGGTTGCTACTTCCTACAGCAACCACAGCCTGTTTTAGAACAGCAAGCTTAATGTTTTTGTTACATGTACACATTCATATCCAGATTCTGTGTTCACTTACATAGCTGAAATTTCATTTCTACCAATTACAAATTACAGAGGTAAAACAGGATGCAAGATTATGGTCCATCACCTAAACAATTACTTGCTCTTTCCTTAGATTGAGAAGTAAATACATTCCAGACATTCAGCTATTTGTGCCTTTTGGACCAAAGGCTTCTGCACCCTGTTTTTCAGCTTTCAAGTGTTCTTCACTAATCTTATTCAGCAAAAACATCTGTGATAAAAGGCATATTTGTTTCAATGTTTTGCCCATGAAGCTTATTGCAATAGGCATAATAGCTGCCAGCAAATCTAAATTTAAACTGAAAGAATGTGGCAGAAATGAACAAGTCCATATAGAACACTCAGAGGTCAGGGTTAACCTCACTGCCAGACCTCATCCGATACTGGAAGCAAAAAGGCTTCCAAGTGAAGGGTTATGAGAAAATTACACAACTCTAAATTTATCTGATAACTTGTGGCTTTCACTTCAGAAACTTTCAATAGGTCCAATTGTTCTGCTAATTAATGTATTGTACAACTTTGAGTGATAAATTACTAACCTCCAAAAAAAAACCCCAAAAACCCACCAATGCTATTTAACCCTCCTCCCTAATATTAAATTGGTTTAGATAACATTCTCTCTGATGTACAGCCTAGATCCACAAAGAATGATTTTGTGGAAATATTTCAGAGACCAAATATCGTATTTTGCTCTTGCTGCACTGATGGGGCTCCTCCCTTCTCAAAAGCAGCTCTGTGTAAAAGAAGCTCTCTCAGCCACTGGGGCTTTGCCTACAGGGGCTGGGGGAAGAAGCCAGATTGGTTCCTTATACAAAATCCTTCAAAAAAAAAAAAGTATTTAGAATACACAGAACTCTTTTATTCTCAAAATAGATTTGTGTGTGCCTTATATATTGAAGATAAAATATTTCAAAGGGAATTTTCTTTCATATCCCACTATAGTGTCGCTTAAATATTTACAGAGTTTTTAGATGGACAACTAACTTGTGGCATCTTCCTCCTGAAAGCAGGTAAACTCAACTCTGCGGTTAGCAACCTTTCCGCTTCTAAGAACTGTATTGCTATCCATCTGAAATGATCACAGAAAGTCTCCTCAATCTCTCAAGTCAGCAGGCAAAACCACGCGCATAGCTAGGTTGCTGGGAAAGAGAAAGCTCTTCAGGGCCGTCGCATAAAATTTGGAGCAATCTGGATCCTTCTGATCCCCAAAACATGGAGGCATTCACCTAAGATGGGCTCTTAGGATCTCCCAAAGAAAAGGTACAGAAATACTAGTATGAAGATAGCGTTAATCAGTTTTAAAGGAAATACCTTTTCCAGGATGAACCCTTTTCCCCCAAACCTAGGATATTTACACTTCTTAAATACGTCTGTGTGTGGAGCTTCGTTTTTCCTTCCCGTCCAGTCCCTTTCTCCTTTGTGCTTTCCTGCCTGCAGGCATGCTGCCCCAAGCTACCGATTTCTTCAAACAGGTTTTCAGAAGCGACACAAGCTGTAACTGTATGAATCAGATGAAACCTTTGTGTTTGATGCTCTACAGCAAATTAAACTGATTTTTAAAGACACTTAAGGTTGTTTCGCGCTTCTATCCATTTCCCCTCATAGTGCCACCACATAACTGACTTCATCTTCTTTCACTAAGCTTAACTGTGCATTTCTATAACCTACATGTTTGCGTTTTAGTAAACCACTAGCTATGTCTTTGAGGATTAATACAGTACAATATAGAAAAATATTGTGGAAATGCTAAGTTCAAGACATAGAACAATAAGGATATATGCTTGGGGGTTTTTTATGAATAAATGATGCACAACATGGGAGAAAAGGGAACCCAAAGAGGTGGTAACCATGAGAAAATAATGTAACACAACCCTTACCTCATTTCCTGTATTTGACCTTTTAAAGGCAAACTCATACCAGCTCAGAAGCAGACTCAATTACTTTTTATAACAGCTTTTAATCTCTCAGACAGTGAATTGGTAAATTTGGCCTTTAATTTGCAATCAACACATTGGTCTTGCATAGTGATAATGTCCATCATATAAAAGAAAATAAAATCCTGAAGTCCTGTCTCTCTTTCAAGTGTTCCTGCATCAATTCTTAAGGACTCTTGCTCTAAGCTAGGCAGGACAGGAGCGCTGGTACCAACAGTGTCTTCCAAATATTAGTTTGTGGAAATATTTCCCAGAGGAAGAAACCTGAGCTAATTTCTGGGACTGAAAGCCATAAGCTGTATCAGGATGGTGCTTCACCAAGACAAGAGAGAGAGATTGGAAGGGAAAAAGAAAGGAATTTAGTTGCAGAAAAGGTGTGGGGGAAAATGCTTTGGAAAACAATTGCACACTACTGCAGAAGTTTTAAAGTGCAGTAGCCCGTTGTCCCAGACAGCCTAGTATGAAAACTCTGTTGCAGGTTTGTTTTGTTTCTAATAAAAGCAACCAGTTTTGTATTGGACTGCTCTTTTAAAAAATGACAACTTAAAATGGCATGTAGTTGGTTTTAACATCGAATTGTAATTTTGGTTTGCTCAAATGATTAAAAACCCCTTTTTTATTTTCCCACTTCACAATGTCTACAGCAATTCTCCACCTTCTAACAAATTATGATGTCAGGCAACACCGAATTTCACAAACAGGCTGTCTGACAAGCCTGCACTGCCGAGACACGCTACAGAACTGGCACCTGAATGGCCAGACAAGCTGTCTTAATTGACATCTGCTCCTATTTCAGCACATGAATTATCCTCTTGGGTTATCCCATCTTCAGCTGCTTCAGAGTGGATGCCAGCTCATCATTTATCTATTCTACTATTTCCTCCACCTCGTGAGGTGGAGGAAGTGAACTGTGCTTCTTGCATCCCCCACGCCTGCTCTAAGCAGCAGTCAAACTCCTGACGCCGTCCGTTTGCATTCGGTTTGGCACCATCTGCAACAGTGGTTGTATCTGCACATCACAAGTGGTGACCGTGAACGTCAAAATAGTTTACACACATAGGTTTTAAGATGCATTTAACTTCTACTTCATCAGAAATTACTAACTTCAAAATACCTAACTCTTACCATGACTACCTTAAAAAATGTAACCAACCTGTGCCTGTGTACAGAAGGGTACCTTCCCGCGGTGTTTGGTGACTAAGCAATAGCATGTTTCAGACTGGGTTCCACAAAAGCTGAGGGGTCTCATACCACTAAATCCACAAAAAGTTACATACTGGAACAGGCAACTTACAGCTCCTTCTCCCCAGTGTGTTTAGTTGCACCTTTTGAGATTGGAATAGGACTTAACCGTTTTCTTAAAAAAGGTTTCTCTCTTTATAAAACATTACCGTTAGAGCTATCCAGGATGTAGAAGAGCTGGGCTCCTGTTCATATTTGGCCTAATGCATTTTATATCAGCTCTCCCATCAATTTAAAAATCAGCAGGGAGAAGTAACATAGCATCACTTTAGTGCTGGGTACTGTGCAGGAAATTCGTCCCCTCTTTCTTGCCCAAGAGGAAACAAGCATGAAAATCTGCTTTACCAGTTGTGCCACCTACCTTGAGGCAAACAGATCAGGAAAGTTAGCCAGCAACTATGCTCTATGAAATATATAAGCAGTTTGGTAAGACTAGGGTATTGGTCTTCCTAGTCCTACAAACAGGACTTCACCCCCAGGCTACGAATTTGAGTTGCTTCCATTACATGTAGTTTCTCTTACTTGTCCAACAAATTCTGACTTACTTTTGCACAGACAAAGCTACAAGAGGAGAACCTATGCCCATAAAATCTCACCATCAGAAATTCTTCTGCAAGGTAGAAAACACAGGCCAATGTCTTTCAAACGGCTGGGAAAGATGAATCCTTCTCTTTTGGGGAAGAGAAACCACTAAATTATGGAAAATGGTAATACAGTACCTCTTTCTTTTACAAAGGAAGTAGCAGCCCCCATTGCATTTTGTGGAAATCTCCATCCTTAGGATATACATGTAGGCTCTATGTCCACCAAAGTGACTCAGAGCAACCAGTCCCACGTATGTTCTGCCTCCCAATCAAGGTTAGCCTCAAGATAAGCATCAAGCTCTTGGTCTTAAAACGTATTGTATGATTTTGGCATACGCAGGAAAAAAGCAAGCAGGAGATCTTAAATTGAGAAAACGGCCCAGAAAATAACAAAAAAACCCTACTTTATCAATGCCTGGCTAGCCTAATAGCCAGTCTCAGATAGGGGTCAGCAGCTGATGCCTAAAGAAAGGATGTATGAACTGGGCAATAATAACCTGGTATTTCACACTGGATGCTTTCCCAGTTTTCAGCACCGTAAGCCGCAAGTTGTACCGCAACAGTGGCCATTAAGCAGCAAACTGAAC
Source organism: Fulmarus glacialis (assembly GCF_000690835.1). NCBI lineage: Eukaryota > Metazoa > Chordata > Aves > Procellariiformes > Procellariidae > Fulmarus > Fulmarus glacialis. The sequence goes on from NW_009221721.1 coordinate 23,318, forward strand.
AGGTCTTTCATCTCAAGTAACCAAATTCTGCCCATGTCCTAGATTCTTCTGGATTTGATCCAAACACTGAAAATTCAGTGCAGTTCTGGATGAATTCTGAGATCATAGCTAACAAAACCATGACAAGGGCAGCTCTTCAGTTATTACATTTTCACTTAGATGTGCACACTACAAAACGCTGCAAGGTCCACTGCTCCATCTGAAACCTCCATCTTCTATTAAACACGTGCATAGCCTGATGGAGGTCCGATAGAAGTAACACACTGTTCTGAATTCTTCTGCGAGAACGTTTGAGGTCTTTGGTGAAGAAATGGTCTAGTCTAAATACCAGACCATGATAATAAATAAATACTCCAGTCTGATCTATGTTTTCCAAGACGTAAATGCAAACCATGATGTGTTGCATCTTAATAAAATGAGTAGGGAGAAAAAAATTTCTTCTCCAAAGTGTGAACGACTGCTACTTTAGCAGTTTTAAATGCTAACAAGAATTAAAGCTCTAATGTTGTGCTTGCACGCTACATACAGCCCCTCCTTATACTACACCAGTAAAAGAAGAAAATCTTTACGCATCCTTACTTCTTCCTCACCAGATCCTTGTTCTTGTTCTGTTCTATGTGTAAATGAGAACGTATTTCTCCTATACTGAAAGTGATTTTCATTTAGAAGAACGTAGGGAAGACAAGTACCCACGTGGAGGCCACAGAGGCCTCCCCTGGTGCCATGACCTTGCTGGACATGAATGTGTATGTAGCGAACTTCACCCCTACTGGCTGTAAGAAAGGAAAATGAGTGTGACTGGTGGAAACTACACAGTCTTTGCTGGAGGCTAGTAGTGAAAAGTAACATGAAGAAGAAAACTGTTACAGCAGATAAAAGGGATAGTGATAGGATGAAATAAATGATTTAGTGACCCATGTAACATTTGGGAGGTCCCAGACACAAATTCCATAAAGAGTAAAGCAAATTTCGGGGAAAGGCCTTCAAAAGCCCTAGAAGAAAAGCCACCGATAGGCTTATCTGCAGCGTAAAGCACTGGAGCCTCAGGAGAGGAAGCACTAGTGCCTTACTCTCGCTGCTGGACTCAGAACAAAGCAAGCTGCACGGCGTGCCCCAGTTTGGAGCCCGGGAAGGACTACCCCACCCTGAGCAACATGAGGCAACACGGGTGCCCTCCCCGGCTCACCTGCCAGGGCGTAGCTGTGGAGGGCACGTAACTGTTAACAGGTCTTCAGTCCGTCCCATGATTCACTCATTTCACCAGTTGAAGTAGGGTTATGTTTGGTATTAATAAAACAGTAATTAAAATTGGTAAAGCAATAATCTTATTTAATATAGTAGTTGAAATTAAGCAAGGATTTGTCGGCTTCCTTGGCACACCACCACCCGTGCTAATCGGACAACTGTCAGAGCACACCTCGACGAAAGTTGGTGCTCAGTGTGTGGGCAACGGGCATTAAAGGTACCGAGAGCTGGGAACCAATCCCTGGGTGCCCGCGCCAGGGCTGGCCTGGCAATCTAACACACAAGTTGAGTCATTTTTTCTAAAAATATCACTGTCAATGTTTCCTTGAAGAACTCTGGAGCAGATTCTAAAGATTAAGATGGTAAAGGATAGCGACAGAGGTCTAGTAATATCTGACAAATTTCTAAATGTAAATATAGAACCTGTTTTGAAACACTAAGTGCCAGAATACTTTTAAAAAAAAAACAAAACAAAAAAACCCCCAAAAACCTGTGTAGGTAACTATAACCTTAAGACTTTTTTTCTTAAAATACCAACATGGACCTAATTTTCAGTTATTTTAGTTTTAAAAATTCATATATACAGTGAAAGAATTTCCAAGAAAACTGGTAATAGAGATTGTCTCCATGTATTATGGAACTTCAGCTATTCACTATTTTCTGGGTAAGCCACATGATGATGCTTTGGGGCCCACACTACATACAAAAACTTAACTCACAAAACCACTATTGATAAATACAAAACTGGTAAAATGACTGCAATACTATCATTAAATTTATGACAAACGACCAAAAAAACCCCCAAACCCCACTGCACAGGATAAAAAGGATACTTTCCAAGATTCACAAGCATTCATGGAGTTCTGTCAAATTTGACATTGTTCCCTGCCCAAAAATACTTGCAATCTACTACTGAGAAGAAATATTAACCTTAGCAATCCGCTTCTAAACAGAAATCAGAAATTAATGGAGAAAATAAAGAGTGAAAGGCACCTTCTGGAATTAAAGAGTACTCAAGGACAAAGAAGAGAAAGCTTGGCAGAGGGGAAGATATTTTTGGTTGCTAAGAATAGATAGTGATGGGGAAAAGGATGGAACATGAATTATGAGAGAACAAGAGAATAGTGGATAATTAAAATAATGTAAACCTTCTAAATTGTACGCTGAACCAATTTTCATCAAGCTAACAATAAAGAGAGGGCATTAATCCCAGGCCCAGAAGAGTAATTAGGCACGATTCCCAGATCTTCACTGGAAGTTTGACACCTGAGTATCCAGGTTTAACTACTAAGCTTCAATATTATTCAAAAGTAAGTTAAATGCAATCTATGGATTTGCTGTGAGTTAAGCAGCAGTAATAGTATTTATTGATATATTTAAATGCATTTTAAAAAACCCATTACTCTATTAACCACTCCTGAAGCTCTTGAAACTTTTAGGGCAACAGAAGTTGTATTGCTTATATTGCTACCATTACTTCAAAAACTTATGTAACACAAACCCCATGTCTCTTTTTCTTAAATAAATGCAACTATAATTGTTGAAACTTTTCTGTATTATTTCACATTACTTAGCTTCATGCCAAGTTATGCTTATGTGTTAAACTAACATAACAAAGAACATTTATGAAAAGTTACAGTTTGTGTGTAACGAGTACAAGAGTACAAAGGCCAAGTTTCCCCATGTTATACCAACGTAATTCCACAAAAGTCCTTGCGGTTGTCCCAATATAACACGAACCTGCAAGTCTTAGAACTTGGGTACAACCACACCAACTGAAAGGTGGCATGTGCTTTAATTTATGTTTGTTTTATGACAGGCACACTGGTAACATCACATCAGAGTTACAGAGAAACCTCATTTTGAAACACCAGCTCTCACAGCAGCAGAGAACCTCCCTGGAATTTTGGACACAAGACAGTAGAACCATCCAGTAAAAGGCACCACAAAGGCTTTTTCCTCCAAAAATCATACAGCAGAGAAAGAACAAAGATTTTCTCCACTTCAGCCTAAAAAGCAATTTGTTAACGTTACGATCTCCAGGCCACCAGATTTCACCCAGATCCCTCCACCACTTAGCCCGAAATAATGTTTGACAGTAGCATACTTTAACAAAAAAAAAAAAAAGTGTTGCTTTTTCCCATCCTTCACATGAGCAGCTTTATTTCACCAAAAATCACAAACCAGGTTGTGCTCCCTCCACTCCCTTGTGCTCAAGGGCACAGCACAACGCCACCCGCACCGAGGCCGTGGTAGCACCGCCGAGGAGCACGAAGGCCAAGCCCGTCCGGACACCGCGCTCGGCGCGGCGTGGCCAGGCCCTGGCCCCCGGAGCAAGGCAGAGGCCAGC
>NW_009221722.1:0-17426 GCF_000690835.1 Fulmarus glacialis
CCTGCTCTGCCCCCTGTCCCGGTAGGTGGGCGGGAGTGGTGGTGGGGGGGAGAGGCCTTTCCGAGCCGCCCGAAGGGAAATCGCCGTGCAGGCTCCCCGGTTCTGCTTCCCCGTGTGCTGGGGGAGGGGGCTCTGGCGTGGTAAGTTCTTGCTGGTTTAAACCTGGCAGTTCTCCGGAGGCAGAAGGTGTCTGCGGCCGGGCCGCTGCGGTGTGTGCGAAGGGCCCGAGGCCACCCTGTTAATCCCACTCGTGTATATAAAAGTAGATGGGATTCATAAAATCTAACGCACCGATCCTGTGAGCGTTCCCTTTGAATGCAGTGTGATCGTCATGCAGGTGTGCACTTGCAAGGGACGCCGTTAGGTGTTTGTTACTAATGAGTGCTTGCCTCCTTATTCTGATAGAGATTGAGGGCCAGGAAAGATGGTGGTACAGTTTGAGAAAAATACTCCATATAAACAGTAACGAAAATTAGGATGATTGATGAGAAGACATAAACAGTTTCTCATGGGAACCAGCATCACTCTGGAAAGATGCTGACATTTGTATGCTTGTCCTTCTACTATGAGACAGACTCCTTAACCCTTCCTTTTTTTTCTCAAACATCACTGGTTGGGATGATTTGATATAGGGAGAAAAGACTATTTCCATTAGAGGCTTAAGGTTCAGTCAGAGCCATTAGTCTGCTGTTCAGATACTTTCCGAAAGCTGTCAGAAAAGGAGCTCGCTCCTGGGGTTGCATTTCTTATTGTGCTGTTCTTCCCTCTGCATTGTCACTTCTTCATCATAGGTAAGGCCTAAGGCATCAGCCTGCTTTCCAGGCAAGTCCAGTTTTGCTTCCTTGTTGACCTGTTTTCATGTTTCCGAACCCAACTGGGAATTTTTGAGTGGCAGATGTGTTTCTGGCTTTTTGGAGCCCATTTGTCCTCTGAGTCTTTTGGTTAAATGCTTGCCCCGTGCAGTGCTTTAAGCTTTCTAGTGTTTTGCTTGGGTCTTCTGCTGTTACAGTTTGGCTTTTCCTCTGCGTGTGGATTTTTTGGAGTTTTTTTTGAACTGCAAAGCTTCAAAACAAATTTATCTTAGTAGGATGCCCGTAGCTTTGGTCTGTCTAGAAGAAAGAAGGTTATTCGCTGGCTTCTCGCAATGCCTATCTAGTCAAAAACCACCAAAGCAAAACCAAAACCCCACACATCTGTGTGATGTAAATACATTCAATACCAAAGAGATACACGGAATTTTTTACAGGATTGTCAGAATCCATTTGTAAATGTTGCAGAGCCTGGTCAGTCTAGTCGGAAATGAGTAATAATTTCAATGAATAATCTCATTTCTGTTGGTGACTTGAGACCTTCAAGTAATAGAAATGGGCCTACACGAACATGTAATAGCACAAAATGCAAGATACTGCATGTATGGATTAGTAAGTATTTGTAGTATAATCCAGGAACCCTCCAGCAGAGTAATGGGAAAATATTAGTCAGTGATGAAAGGAAGTTGCCAATTTAACACGGTTGTAAAAAAACAAATGTGACTGTGGTGTGCACACAGTCAAGCTTCTGGGTGACTAGTGAGACATTGCTGTGTCCAGTTCTGATAAACCATGTCCAGGAAAGAGGAACTTGTACAGAAATACACCCAGGAGGGTTACTGGAAAAGAACAAAGCTTATCTACAAGAGTACACTAGAAATACTTGTCTGATTAATCTAGGAAAAGCAAATGCAGAGGAGGGTTATGAGTAACCAATAAGCCAGGGTAGAGTCAAGCTCAAGCGAGCAGGCATTTAAGCTAATGAACAATATTGATAGAAGAGCATGGACTAAACTGACTATAACCTAGATAGAAAACTAAAAGTTATCTTGGAGGACTGAGGGTTTCACCTTCTGTTAAGAACAGTGAAAGATGAACATGTCCAACAGGCTTTAAAATGTATTGCCCTTCAGAACAGGAAGATGATGTACAGTCGTACAAAATAGGTTTAAGTGGTCTGTGTTGAAGGGAGGAGATTTGGGCCCCCCTTCTTACTCATCCCAAGACTGGAACAATCTCCTGATGTTCAGTACTTCTCAGAAAGAAGCTGTCAACTGCTGGTTTGTGATAAGGATGATGATTAGAGTGAGAAGGCAACGGTTCAGAAAGAGGTAATGGGAATGCTCCCGCTGGAAAGATTTACACCACGTGTGCAGTCTCATAGATTGCTGAGTTTGATGGGCAGCAAAGCGTTTTTTCACTTAACGATAGTGGGGTGATGTGTGCAGGGGCTAAAGAAACATGTAAAAAACGAAATATAGAGGGACAGCATCTATAGCATGGAGGATGGAAAAGAAAAGGCAGGATGGACAACCGGAGGAGGTGCTGGATGCTTTGAATGGATGACTGTTCCCAAGGATCTCAACCACTTCACCTGTGAGGCTGAACACCTTACTATTGCTCTATTTTTCTAACCTTTACCCTTGGTTGATTTTGAGTCATCTGGGGAAAATGACAGCATTGAAAATTCAGCAGATACATGCTGGAGGCTCAGCCCTGAAAACAAATACAGTATCAGTTATGTGGAATTATTTATAGTGAGGTGGAGAACATGGGGCCGTTGAGGTGCTGTCAGTCTGTCTTTTATGCACATTGCTTATACTTTTGGTATTCTCTACCAAAAAGTGGGGGGAAAAAAAAGAAGTAAATTTGGTGGAAGAGAAACTTCCTGCCACAAAAGACTGAATTGGGCAAGGCTTGCCAGGCAAATATCTCAGCCCACAGCTTGCTTTCCCAGCATGACTTCCTTTGCAGCTTCTCACAGGAGACTCAGGAGTCATCTAGTCCCTCTGTGCTATTACAGCTGGGTTTTTGCTGGCTTCCTAGGATTTAGAAACTTCGGTTTTATTGATCGCTTCTCAAGTCTTTTTATGTCTTATTTCGAACTATCTTATTTCAAACTTCAGCAGCCTGTGGCTAACCACACTGTCTTATGAGAGGCTGGAGTTTCTCAATAAATATTGAATTTTTATCTTATGCAGAAACCAACATACTGTTTCATAAGTTTTTTGCTAGCTGTTGTAGCCTCTGACTACACGTTAGGGAATGTGTATGAAGGAGGAACAAGGCCTCTAACATCTATTTTCATTGCAAAGCCAGGGTTTGCTAGTTCTTCAGTAGTAACAGTATCAGTGACAAGATGTAAACTGGAGCAATATGAAAAATGGGGAAATCCATAGCCCGCTCCCTCTGAGAGCTGATGATGGTCTCCTGACACCAAAGCACAAGAGAATGTGTGAAATAGAGCCTGTCTACTCTACAAACTGTTCTAGTGTATATTTGTTTTTCATGGTCGAGAGCTCTTTTAAGTGCATGTTAATAGAACAACAGTGATTTTCTGTCCGTGCTTACTGTCATATTTTTACATTCAGGCTGGCAATGCAGTTCTATCATCACATGGATTGCTCCTAACCATGTGTCATTACAGTATTTTAGGAAGTGTAGCCAGTGTTAAGGATAGAGATTATGCTTAGTCTTTAATATTTCTTGCTAAATTAATTATCTTATTAGAACTGTCCATAAAGTTGTTATCAATTTCAGGATGCAACTAACTGGAGTGAAAGGTGGCTGACTTGTCTTAACCTATCCTTAGCACTTTCAGGTGATCACACTGTTAATTTCCCTTTCATCCCAGCAGTAATATTGTCCCTTTTTTTTACTGACTGCAAAATTCTAGGTGTTTGACATCTTTGTTCATAAAAGCGGCAGCTTTCTAGAAGAAGGCAGGAACCACCAGAGTGTACTTGTAAAGGGAAAGGAGGTTGGACCTTCTCTGTCTTGTTTGGCAGTGGTCAGGTGGCAGCTCTATCGCCCAAGAGCCTGACCGGTGACAGCAAGTGCTGTCTCTAGCTTGGTGGAGGGCGTGGAGTGGGATTTAATTTACTGCACTGGAAGAGCATGTTACAGAAGCTAGGTTTCATTTAACTTCAGTGCTTGCAGGCCAGTTTGGGTTTGCTGGGGTTTTTTGTTTTGTTCTTAAGGAATCTAAGCGCTTGTTTTTGAAGGTATAATAGGTGTGCTTTTGTTTTGTCATGGTGTGAGCTCTGAGTGAGATGACGTTTGTGTCTGTGTTAAGCCTTACTGAAGTCAGGGGTGTTCTGTGCAAAGATGAGATAGCAGCTCTCCATAGACCTCACTGTAAGATCAGAGTCAAAATTTGCAGTGAGGAATTGCAGTCGTCGGTGTCTGCATTGGTTGGGGTTAACAGTTCTCTAAGTGCAGAGAGTTGCCTGTGTACCATCCCAGGCTTAGCACCCTAAGCTGGTAAAGTAGGGTGCACGGGGGCAGAAGCTCAGCTGATCCACTGAGTGTAGTAAGTGTGACGGTGATCAGCATTGCCGTGCTTTAGTGCTGGTACCTGGTTTTGGGAAGCCAATTCACAAAGCTGAGGTAAGCGCTAGGAAATTCTTGGCAAAATTGAAACTTTAGCACTTGGATTCCCAGCAGTCAAGCATGCTGAGCTGGGAGATCTTAAACCAGCTGATCAGAAATGTTGCGTGGGCAGCTTTTTTCTTCTCAGCTTCAATTGCTTATAGCCTTCATTTAAGCATAGTTAGAGTCAGGGAGCCAAAATCTGAAATGGTCTCTTGTACTTTCTGTGACTCCATAGGGGTGTAAGCGGACCCTGCCTGCTTGCTATGTTAGCTCCCCCCCGCTGCCCAGACCCACACCGCCTTTCTCCCTCTTCACCTGTGCTGGGCCATTTCAGCTCACTGAATTTGTAGAAAGTGAATCCAGACTAGAAATGCAAATTGTTTTATAATTGCTAGTTGCCAGGGACTCAACCATGAAAGGGGAACAGAGTTAACGCCATCCTCAGCTTGAAACAGTTTAAACCCCCACCTATTGCTTCCCAAGAGACTGTTTTGTGTTGTGAAGGAAAACAAACTAGATTACATTCCAGCAGAACGAGATTCAATTAATGTGTTTTACCTTACAACTAGAGAGGACAAGAAGTGTGAACACAATTACTGTGGCTCCACCAATAGATACTCATTAAATTGCCATATCTGCCACTTTCAATTGTGTGCTCCAGTCCCTAGGGTTTAGGGTTTTTTTGTTTTTTACAGTTTGAAAGAGATGGAGACAACAGGAGTAGGCATACCAAAGTCTTCTCTCAGTCATAATTTAATTTTCCTAACCAGAAAGGAGCATTAAGGCTTCAGTCCCATGGGTTTATTTCAGAGGATGGCCAGTTTGGTAGCTCTGCAAATTGGGACAGCTTTCTGTTGTTATCATCTCATTAATGTTCTTCCCTGACATTGCAGATTAACTGTTCAAAGGAAGGGGATCACTTGTCGAGGGGTAGGTCTGATGTTTTTTTAACTACTTTATGCAGTCAGATAGCCATCCCTGTCACGTAATAAGGTCGTCGTGTTTAATTGAAGATGGTGGTTAAATTTAAAAAGAATAATTGCTCCTGGCCCCCCTTTTTATTAAGAATGAAAATTTGATCGAACCATTCCCCAAAGCACCAAGAAATCTAAGTGCAAATATTACAATTCAGCTTGTGACCTGATTTTTATTGGTTTTAGTGGAGTTTTGGTGGACTTCTGCTGATGTATTATGGCATTTCACAGTAAAGTTTTCTTTGCTTCCCATAAAAGCAAACAGGAGACCTTGGTGGTGTTATTAATTTTAATGAAAAGCTTCCATTGCATATCTAAGTTTTGTAAGAAATACTCATCTGCCAATAAAGTTAAGTTAAATGGCTGTCGTTCAGATGTAGGTTCAAAACAGGGGAAGTCAGTTTCAGGATATAAAAAACCACAGTAAAATAAACTAAAAACAGCTAATTTATTATTCCATTTGACTCTTTTTTTCTCCTTATGATGTTGAAAAAATAAATCAATTCAATCGCAAGACTGAAGAGAAAGTGAAGATAATGATAGTCTGTTTCTATTAAGGTACAAAAGTCTTGCAATATCTGTCACAAGTCACATAGCCATTTTTTTTCTGAGTCAGACTTGAAAGGAAGGAAGTTTAACTCCTCCTTTTTAATAACTAGAGTATAAGCAGCAGGGACTTGTATTTCACAAGCATTAGATTTTGTAGGCGTAATAAAAATTTAATATTACAGTTAGAATAATATTTTCTTTTTACATGGTTATTTTGAGCAGAATATTCAGAACTGAATTAAATCTTAAGATGCCTTAATTGCTGTGAGTTACACTGTAAATTAAAATAAGATTTCCAATACACTTTTCTCATATTTATTTCTTATATGTGCATTTTCTTAAAAGGGGCAGCATTTAATCTTCATCTCATGTGTGATCAATTCATAACTTAGATCAGTTCAATTCAGTACGTGTCCTAAAACTGAGTTGGTCATTTTGGTGTACCTCTGAGTAGACGCATTTGTTCTGGATGTTTGGATTTAGAACATCTGTTCTAGGCAGTGAAGCTGGTTGCTCCACGGTGTATCCAAAGTAAACCGCGTAAGACCCCTGAAAGGTCCCTGAAGAGAGGCAGGTTTTAAGGGCAGACCACAGAGAGGTAGCTTTTAAGGGGGAAAACACTGACCCCGTCTCCATGCACAAACAGATGGGACACGTGTGCCCAGCTCAAGCGTGGGCCCACACTCCCTCCCGCAGTGAATCCGCAGAGATAGATAGGAGGTAGTTTGAGGATATGGGTGTGGGGAGGCAGGTTTCACCTGTACAGTAACTTGTCTCTTTCTACCTGAAGGTCTTCTGGAGTTCCCACTTCTGGGAGCTTGTTGAGCCCAACCTCTAATTAGTGGAACAGGAAGTTTTAACTAAATGCTTCAGAATCGTGAGTCTTATATGTGATCTTTATCAACACAGGAGTTGCTAACTGCTGGCCTTCAAAGATGAACATTAAAGGCCTGAAGATCATGAGGCTTCGCGTCCCAACACTGACTATTGGATTTGCCTTTTAGTCTTTAGATACTGTTGCTTCTTTTTGCTGCTTCCTCATACATTAAACGTTTGGGTTTTTTTAACAGAAGCTAGGAGTCTCATGTTCTTGATTCCAGTAGCTGGTGTTTTAAGAAGACCCAATATCATAAATTTGTGATAAAATCAGAAGTTTTGGCAACAGTGACTATGGGTGGAGTAAAAATAGCTCAGTAATCATTCTGAGCCTGGAGAAAAGATTAATGCAAGGGAAGACCGAAAAGAACTGAGTTTGTGAGGTGTACGAAGCTCTCATACTCTTCTTTAGGTCTTCAGTGCTGTATATGAACGCAACCCTGTGACTACTGCTTTCGAGCAAACTTTCAGAGCTGTGTTATAGTGGGAGGCCTATCCTACAAGCACAAGATACACATATGCTACTTTAAAGAAGAACCACAGCTCATTTGCTTGAGGAAAATAATACAAAGAATTAGCTCCAGCCTCTCTCTGCATTTCCTCTTGGGACTTCAGTGAGGGCTGGTACAATTGCAGGTAGACTCTTGCAAAATAATTTGGGAACAACTCAGAACACACCAAACAAATCTGTAAGATCAGATTTTCCAGAATTATATTCCTTTCATATAGATCTGGTCCCACTGCACAGAGCTGAACTTTATCAGGATAGCTTTTCTGGGGCAGATTCCAATAATACGGGTTTGGGATGAACATAGTGGGCATATTAGGTGACTGGTGAATCTGCCGGAACTGCTCTGAGACAGTCTTCTCAAGGTGGTCAGTGCTAGTTTCTCTCTTTCTGGTTCTCCTGTGGTCTTCCAAGTCAATGTTTTTCTCACACTTGGATCTCTTTTCCAGTTACTCAGCAATGGGGGGAAAAAATTACATAATATTTTGTATTTACTTAAGGGAAGAGTTTGATGCAGCAGTGCAGCAAGAGGGTTATCTCTTGGTGGCTTTTTTTTCATGGTGTCATAATTCTTGGTTCTACACTTGCTGCAAACCTCTCTTCCTCATGTGGCTTCTTCTTGGCTTCCTTCTCTTTTTAATGTAGTGTCCTCACAACTCCTCTTCCCCCAAGGCCATGCTTTCATGGTATGTTAGCTCTGACAGGGAAACTAGGTGACTGAATTCCTACTCTCCCCCCTAGCTACTCACCGTATCATCTCCCAGTGGTCTCTCATCCACTTAGCACAGAGCCTTTGGGCTCCAAAACACCATTGCTCCTTGGGCTCCAACACACCATCGCTCCTCCTTTTTCAGTCAGTGCCTGTGGGGCTATTCCTGCAGTTTGAGGAGTTGTAGGAAGGAAATCAGCACTATTCTGGTTTTTAATTGTGATTGCGTTTATGTGATTGGTATTTTCTACTTCTTGGTACAAAACCCCCACCAACGCTTTGATTAGAAGTTCAGCATTTGCAAATTGTTTGGCTGTATCACATCCTGATATCCCAGCACTATAAACATTCACTGGTTGGTATCGCTCTCAGTTTCTGAAATCACCCATGAAGGGGGTTACTTCCATCCCTACAGAGGGACAGCACTGAAGCATCTTACTCAGAAATGTCAAGATCACTGCCATGAGCAGCTACAACTGAAACATATTGGAATTTCTTTAGAGCCACAGAAAAAATAGGCTGATGAGTGGATTGCAAGAGATCACATAGGTCACGCTCTCTTGTGAGGCAGTTTGAGTGCATCAGGATAGTCCTGATGGTCATCTGCACAGCGGCTTCCTAAAGACCTCGTGCGATGGAGGTGCCACGACAGCCCTAAGCAACCTGTTCCTCTGTGTTGCTGTCGGCACTGTGTTAGAGGTTCAACTTGAATCTCCCTTTGTGTAGTTTAACCCTGTTACACCTTGTCCAGTTCCCTCAGGTCGTGAAGCTGCGTGTCCCCTTTTCAGCAGACTTTTAGGAACTTCAATAAAATCAGATTTTCCCCTTGGTCTTCTCCAGGATAGAAGTGCCGGGGGCAACACTGTCTAGACCTCTCATCGAATTTGCATCTCCCCTGGAGTTTTTCTCACTAGAGCATCCTTTTCCTGAAGCAGAGCATCCCAGACTGGACACAGTTCCTCAGCTGAGGCCTTCCCAGAGCTGAGTAGGTAGGACTCGCTTACCTTCTTGGCAGGGTAGGCTTCTGTTTGTACCTACTGGTATAACCTGGAAATTCTCTTTACCACAAAACCATGGTAGAGTTAATTTGTATTAAGCTTATGATCTGTAATTAACCTCTCCCACCCAGCTCCTTCATGAAGAACTTTTGCTCAGCTAGTAGCATCTCATCCTGATTTTGTGAAGCTGATTATTCTTATCTAAGAGCAGTATCTTGCACTTGTCTTCACTGAATTACATCATGATTTTCACACTATTTTTTCCCAATTTGTCAAGACAATTTTTAATTCTAATTTTGTCCTCCAATGTACTTGCAGGTCCTTCTCAGCTTTGTATCATCCTCAGATCTAATAAGCGTCATCTGTTCCAACAGATGTAATACACTAATAAGTGACTGGTTGCTGGATTGTTCCCTAATCCAATAAGTATTTATTATCTTTACTGTTATTACATAAGAAACTAGATTTTAGCAAGTTGAGCAGCAGTGTGTATCAGATACAGCTTAGAGGTATCTGCTCTGTGACCACAAAAGTGACGGCAATGCAGAGTACAGAGACCTGAGCCAGCTAGCACAGATAGCACATAAATACTCACTAAACTTGAAATAGTAATTAGTAGCATAATTTGCACTGCTCCATCTAATTCTCTAGGTAGTGATTGGTTTGGTTTTTTCCCCGAGAAACTCATATTTGCAAAAACTTGCTGCCTGTTCAGATATGGCTGCACCATTGATCAGGCCCCCACTGAAAAAAACCCATAATTTAGGTAAAAATTGTGATGGCTCATCTCTTTCATGGGGGTGGGACATCATAATTCACCTCAACAGCCATAATTCACATCCCATCCAGGCAGCTGTTAGTAAAATCTAATAGTTTAATAAAAAAGCCTAATTAATAATATGTGTCGCCATATAACTTTATTATATTTACTTTTGCTTCCTAAAATTTGCATCGCTGTGTCATCAAATGTACTCTTGTATCAAAGCTACCGATCACTTACAAATCAAATTCTTGATTTGCATCCACGCAAAGGAAGGAAGATCCTGAAAATATCCAGAATTGTGTTTACCGCTGTCTCTGGATAAAGATGCAAGACTCTGGTGTAAATACACAGAGGCCACAGAGACCTATGGGAGACCCACCCAGAGTCTGAAGACCTGGGACCATGGTATTCAGACCCCTGCACTTGCTCCGAATCTTGCAGTTTTGGGGCCCAGAGCCATGCAGTGGTGCTTGCGCCGAGCTAAGGGAGTCAGCGGGTTTGCGGAGGTCCGGTGCCACACGGGCACGGTGCTCTTCGGTTGGGTTTCCCGCTGGTCCAGGCGCCCGTCAGCGCTCCTCACCCCGGTGGGATGCAAGGACGCCTGAAGGCAGAGGCAAGTCTGCAGGCAGTACCTGCTGGAGGCTGCTCAGCTGATCCGCTTCTTTATGTCAGTCATTCCTTTAAGTTAAAAACATTTTAATGGGCCATTCTTAGGAGTTTCAGCTGGGAAGGCATCAGATAATACGCAGGCGGCAGATAACCTGGAGAGCACATAACTGTCCAGGGAGGAATCGTGGAAAGTGGTGGTCCAGAGAGACATTGTCACGCATGTGACGTGCAGCATGCAGCAAATGAGATCTGCTTGTTGGATGAGAGCTGGCAGTAAATCAATGCAAATTTGAGCTGGGAGAGCACAGGGTAAAGGACATTTCTTTCCATGCAGCCCTGGTGTGGAGGGGTCTCCTGCAGTACCACCTCGTGGCTCTTGGCCTTCAGTGCCTAAATCACCTGTGAACGTGGTTCAGGAGCCCCAAGTCATTCAGGCATTTGAAAAACGCAATCCTCCAGAGCTTTTCAGCTATAGTCTCTAATGGGATACAGCGGGGAATTTGTGTCCCTAAAGTAATTTAAAAGTTGTTTGGAACAAAAAACAGAAAATAACCATTTAGGTCTCCAAAATAATTCTTTACAAGAAGAAATAACTGCAGTTTAACATGGGAGGAAGAGAAACCAAGCCAGTAGTAGCTCCAGATCAGCCACGAACAAATGTGCTACATGTCAGATGGTGATAAATCCAGAACAGCACTATAGCTATATGTTTTCACTGTGGTATAGGTATGGCTGCAGTTCATCTTAGGGCTAACTGCACATGTGGGGACCGTGGCGATGCAGTCTGGCGTGTGTGTGTGTCCGGGGGGGATAAATGTGTGCCCCCCTGCTCCCCACAGGGCCATGCTCAGTGGGTACGGGAGCTCCATCTCTGAAGAGTGAGGTGAGGTGGGTGCGTATGTATGTATGTTAGCTGTGGTTATGTGTGTAACCACTGTGCTGGCATGCCCCATGCCTGTTCTAGAGAAAATACATTTCTATCAGATAACCTTACATTTTTCTTTACGCAGAGGGAGATACGAGCAGCAAAAGTTACTGGTCGCTGTGGCCCTGAAATGTTCTCTTAACCATACAAATCAGCCACCACATGTCTAGTTAAGGACTGCTTGTCATAACATACTCTTACAAGCGAAGTTTTGAAATTATTAAAAGTGTGCTGGAAAAATATCGGTGCAGTATTTTAAAAAATGATAATTCAATTTGCATATATTATCTAAGTACCTCTGTGTGTATACATGTGTGTTCTGTGTCTCTGTGTGTGTGTGTGTCTGTGTGTGTATGTAAACAGGCTCAAACCCCACTGAGTTTTATTTAAACCCAGTCATGATCAAGAATTTTTTAGACAGTGGTTAATTCTTGCCTGTTTGAGCAGGGAATAATATTTTTTCATGTTCTAAATTAGATAGCTGTCCAGATAAAAATGATGATAATATAGTTAACGCACACACGAAACCTATTTACAAAGAAAAGACAAAGCAGCATGTTTTGGTTAAACAGACTATTTACAACTCTCTTTGCACCCTTTTATTTCCTTTATTTTGGTATTTTAGCTAGTGCCTAAGAAATGGATTGTCTCTGATGCTGATGCATTGTTACACGGAGCCATTTGATTAGAGGAAGAAACATCTATTTAACAACACGTAAAGGAAATTAAAGAGCAAGACCAGTCTTAGCTGCAGTATTTTCCATGGCCTTGAAAACCTTCAGCCAGAGTCTCAGCTGCTATAAATTGGCATAAACTCCAGTATCTTAAAGCTGCATTGGTTTATGTGACCCGAGGAGAGGACCTCTGGGATTTGTGAGACCACTGTATAAATACCAGAGCTTTCAACCTGCCAGGGTCAAAATAAATAATGCTTTTGGTCCAGTCCTGGCTCCATGCTTACATGTTGCTCCTTGATTTAAGAAGCATCGCGTGAAGCAGCAGAGGGGAGAAGGAAGCCTTCAGCAGCTCTGCACTTCTCCCCAGCAAAAACCCCCACCAGGGTGTTGGCCTTTTCATCTCGCAGATGAGGAAACTGATGCAGAGAGAAGCTGTCTCCTCACTGCCATGCTAAAAAATGCACTTTTTTTGTAACCAAAAGAGGTAGTGGCAGAGCTTTCCAGTACTAAGTGAGGGGCAAACCCTTCTCCTAGGGAACTTCTGGCAGGGCAAGAAAACTTTTTTCCTCCAAGTCCCTCGCTTGCCACTGGAGTGACATGGGAAGCGGGTGGAGAAAAGAGGATGACAGCAACAACGTTCATGTCCTCCAGAGGCTAAAACTGAAGGGGCGAGGTGCTGCTCTTGCAGCGCTGCAGCACTCCCCTTGCGCCTGCACAGATGTTTCATCCGACCGAGGGCAAAACAAATTAAATGGTAGGTCCCCAGCAGCTCTACCTGTGCAATCGTGCCCATCTGCAGTGGGTGGGTAGATGGACACACAGGGACAAAATTGGGCAAGCTAAATTGTTAGGAATGTAAATGCCAGAGGAATGGGATTTTTTAGTTACTGTATTTTTCCCCTGAGATAAAAGAGGCTCCTCAAACCTTGGGAGCTGAGGATTGGCTAAAGGTGCTAATCCAAGCTTTATCCAGAGGAAAAAGGCAGCGGTCTGTGAGGTGCCAGGAATGCTCCCGGCAGTGGCAGTGGAGCACAGAGCAATTCCTCCCTGTGGCAGGCACAGCACGTTTGCTGTACCAGCAGGCGTAGCTGCAGGCTGCTATCATCATAAACCTCCAGCTATTTTTATTTCATCGAAACAAATGCAATGTTCACCCCTAAACAGGTACAAAATGCTCTGAAAGGGTCTTGGGCTTTTCCTAACATAGAATCATAGAATCATTAAGGTTGGAAAGGACCTCTAAGATCATCAAGTCCAACCGTCAACCCAACACCACCATGCCCACTAAACCATGTCCCTAAGCACCTCATCTACACATCTTTTAAATACTTCCAGGGATGGTGACTCTACCACTTCTCTGGTCAGCCTGTTCCAAGGCCTGACCACTCTTTCAGTAAAGAAGTTTTTCCTAATGTCCAGTCTAAACCTGCCCTGGTGCAACTTGAGGCCATTTCCTCTCGTCCTATCGCTAGTTACTTGGGAGCAGAGACCAACCCCCACCTCGCTACAACCTCCTTTCAGGTAGTTGTAGAGCGCGATGAGGTCTCCCCTCAGCCTCCTGTTCTCCAGGCTAAACAGCCCCAGTTCCCTCAGCCGCTCCTCATAAGACTTGTTCTCTAGACCCTTCACCAGCTTCGTTGCCCTTCTCTGGACATGCTCCAGCACCTCAATGTCCTTCCTGTAGTGAGGGGCCCAAAACTGAACACAATGGAAAGACATAGCAAGCCAAGCCACATGTCTTGTGCCCGCGCAGGGAAGTGTGTGGAGGGACAGCAGGAAAGGCTGAGGAGCTTTTGCTGTGGGGGCTTGGCTGGAGCTGGGTGAGCAGCTGAAGACATGAGCCTGTGTCACTAGCATTGACAGGGTTGCAGGGTTGAGGGCCTAGGCGCACAAATCCAGCCAGGTCTCTCTTCTGAAGGGGCAGGAGCTTTGGCAGCACCTTGGCTGCCAGTGGCAGTAGTGGAGCAGATGCCATCAATAGCCAAGGGAAGTTCAGGGCAGAAACAGGCAGGCGCGTTGCAGGCAAGCTTCGTCTCACCTCAGCTGCTTCCAAGGTCTATAGGTACCCCGTGGGAGCTAATCAACCTCCCAGGCCCCCGGCCTTCTTAATTTTACTGATTTAAAAAAAGCCTCAGGCTCCTTAAGGGACTGCAGCTGAGGAGACTCCCTCATAACCCGGCTGGCTGAACGGGCCCTGTAAAACCCACCCGCTCCCCCGGGTCCCCTGCAAGGGCATTTCCCAAGCATGGTAGAAATAGACATTTCTATGTTTCTGTCTTTGCATGCGCTCCAATTCCCCCATGTTTTGCAAGAAGGAAACATGGCAGAAGGGGATGGCCCCAGGGCAGCCAGCACTGGCATCCACCAGAGATTTGGCAGAAGAAATCCCAACAAGGAGAAACCAGCAGGACTTACTGCGAAGGCCACAGACTTTCCTTCCTCATACTTGCTAGCTTCTCAGAGGGGTCCTGCTACTGCTGATGCCAAAGGTTAGGGGACTTTGGGTTTTATTTTGAACAGTGATATTATTTTGCATCTGCAGGAACAGGATAGCTGGTGAGGCCCGTAGGATTCTGCCATGGGGGTGCGCTGGACTGCTCAGGATGAATACACATCCCCCAGGCTGTGCCTCTGAGTCCTCTCCTCTGGGCCCTCCCGTCACCTCCAGCTCTGCCAAAAGACTGTAGGACGTTCCTATAGTAAATCTAGTAATCTGGCTGGTGGACAAAGCTGCTCTCTTTTACTCAGGCACCTGAGGAGACCTTCTATGGCTTATTCACAGCCAACCTGTGCTGACAGACACCTTGGGATCCTGAAAAAAAATCATTACGCTTAAAAAGATGAGATGCTCACTTCCATTTCCAACAGCCAGGGCACTTCTCACTGCCAAGCAGCTACCCACAGCTCCTGCACAGCACAAGAACACGGGCAGTCTCCATAAATCCACACACTAGTTTATCCTAATACCCTGCTCAAGTAACCCAGCCCAAGTTTACTCCTTTCAGCTGCGCATCCAGCTCCAGTAATTAGTATCTAATCCCAGCGAAGCCCAGCTGCTGCAGGTCTCGCCGCTGAGGAGCCCCACCACAAACTCCAGCTGGTTCAATGGGCATCGATCCCGTTAACGGGAGCTCCTGACACCACGACGCTGCAGCACGCATTTCTAGATAAAATTAACGTTGGGACATGTTTCCATCGCTGAGCAAACTAAATCAAAGTTCTATAAATACCACATCTTATGAGGGCTGTTTTCTTGGTCAGTTTTATTGCAAATTGGCTCAAGCGTATGGACTCCTGCACCATGAAGCCACATCCAGCTACGTCTTAGAAAGAAGCTAAAAAATAAAGGAGAGGCAGCTGTTTCTCTCTGCGGTATTCATGAGGTAACAATAGTAACAATAAAGGGAAGTAAAATAGAGCAGTTATATTATGATATTTTTTAAAAAGTAAGGATCCAATTGAATATAAAATGAACACTGATTTTAGGCACTTTGACGGACTAACGTTTGATTCTAACAACGGAGTCATTTTCTGAGAAGAGCAGAAAGAAAGCTTTCAAGAGGAAACAACCGTCACTTTGTATAGAGGTGCTGCTGAGTAGCACTGCTGGAGTCCTTTAAATAGGAATAATTATATTGCACAGGAAACTTGGATTTGAAAGCAGTTCCTCTGATTATTACTCCTGAAGAGGAATGTATCTGCTGCATTCACCAAAGCCTGAAGGCTGGTCTCATATCAGAGAGGATCATCTGCATTATGGCTAAAATTAAAGCAAAGGGAGAGGAAACAAACAAGAAAGGACATAAAACTCCCAAATGCCAGGTCCAAAAAAAAAGTCCTTTCCACCAAGAAGTGGTGAAACGTCTTTTAGAGTGAACATCTGATGTCGACAGAGGTGAGAGGCAAATAAGAGAATAATTACGCCGCACTTGGTTTCCACTTGAAAAGGAATCCCGACTGGCTCCTCGCCGTACGATGTCCCTTCACTGCTCTACACCTTCTGCTCTCCATTGGGTTCCCACCATACCCGCGAACTCTCATCAAAGCCTTTCCTGTGGACAGCATTCACTGCGAAAGACTGCAGAATTTCTCTGGCCAAATAATTGTAAGCAGAGAGCTGCTTCTGCTGCTGAAGCGGGGTTTGTTTGCAGTCAGCCTGGATTGCAGCCTGCCCTCTCCGTCTTCTCCCTGATCTTAAAACATTGGACGGCGCGGCGAGGCACTGCCTGCGTGAAAGTCGGATCCTCTCCAGGAAGGTCTAGACCACTCTACCTTCCACGCAAAGCAAATCTGTAATTAGATGACACTTTAAATGCTCAGGCTGTTGTGGTTTCTCGCTTTAGTTATGAACATGAAGACCATCTGGTCAGTCCCACTGGAAGTGACTCTCACACAGGCTTTGGTAAGCTTGCAAGGAACTTCCCTGCGTGGTCAAGAGCAGGGTGGCTCTTAATTTGGATCCAAGGGTTTCCTAAGGAAGGCCAGCAGAATCAAGTGGGTGAAGATGAAAGCCTCTGTGCACAGATTAAAACAGGATTGGCTAATAGTTCTCGTAAGTAGCAAGAGGACATTTTCCCCCTGAAGTTTCTCTAAGCAGTAAAGGATTCGTATTAATGTGCATGTGTAGCGGTGGGGAAAGGTATTTGGTTACTGCAGAACAGGTCACTTACTTATAAATCATCTCCTTGTCTTTCAGGCAGCGTGCTCAATCTGTGCTGGCAAGAGAAATCAATTCATTGCAACTAGTGGGCCTAAATGACCCGTTAAAGCGCTGCGATGGTGCAAGGACCGAAACGTGCTCCTCAACCACATGACGGTAAAAAAGCCTACGTCATTTCTAGAATGAAAGGTAGAAAAGAGGAACAAGATGCTTTAAAAAAACAACCGCTCTCAGACAAAAATAAAGGCGCAGAAGCTGGCAGGTGGCATGGAGTTCCTATGGTGCAGATATGCTCAGAAGAGAAGCTCAGGTGAAAGCAAGAGCAAGAAGGATCTGGCTCTCTGGAGGCAGGACCGGGAACGCACAGCACCTCACCGTGTGCCCCAGCTCAATGGAGGAGGGGGTCACCCTAGGCATCTCCGTAGGCAGCCAGGCTGGGAAGGCTCCAGAAGAGGCAATCCTGCCTGGAAGTTGAATGTTGTTGCCCTCTGGCAAAGCCCCAGTTGCTCTCTCTCCGTTTGCTTATACAGGAAGCCTGGGGCTGAATGCAAAAGGCCTGAATTTTGTGTGGTAAAAGCATACTTCTGTTCTGCCTGCACACAGAAAAGGATGCTCAGAAGAAAACTGTTGCCACTGTTTAGGCAATCCGTATAAATTCTGTGCTACATCTGGCAAATAGAGCGGCTGCAAGTAAGGAAGTGCAGAGTTGGCTGACAATTTGATGTAATTTGGTTTCATTTGCCTTTTAGGCTTTCTGTGTAGAATCATAGAATCA
>NW_009221723.1:0-566 GCF_000690835.1 Fulmarus glacialis
CCCATGGGACTGAGGGACAGCCATGGTCCCAGCCCTGCTGCAGGGTGTGTGGTGGCTGCTACATAACTCCCATGGGCTCTCCACCATCTCTCCTTGCAGCTGGGAGCCACTAGGATGGCATGGAGGGCTGCGGCACCCTGACCCTGCTGCTCTCCGTGCAGGCGAAGGGAAGGCTGGGCTGTGTCCCCACCACCTCCTACCTGCTGTACCAGTAGTACAAGTGGCACGTCCTGCTCGCTGCCTCCTCCTCCTCCTCATCCCAGAAGCAGGTGAGGTCCTCGAAGGAGCGGGAGAAGCAGAGGATGTCCTCGGGCACCCCTGCCAGCAGCGCAGCGTCTGGGAGGAGCGTGGGCGTGAAGGAGCCCCTGGGCACAAACCTGTCCCCATCCCACCTGCGTCCCCCTCGTGCCTGCTGGCTGGCTTGCCTCCGAGGCCAGGCCGTGCAGGCACCTGGGGCAGCGTGGGCATGGCTGTGGACATAGCTGTGGCACAGGTGCCCTCTGCCAGCTTGGCATGCCGGGAGGGACACAGCACGCCTGCTGGCTCGCACCGGGGTCCTGGCAGGC
>NW_009221723.1:608-849 GCF_000690835.1 Fulmarus glacialis
TGCAGGGCGCCCCACTGCCCGTCCCCACCGCTCCCCCTTCCTCAGCATGCGGGGTCCCTTGGGACAAACAAACATCCCGAAATAGCCCTGCGGTTGGAGGGGGGCTCAGGGCCCGGCGATCGGGGGGAAACACCCCTGCCCTGCTCACGCCGGAAGGCGCGTGGAAGTGAGATAAGGAGGAGCAGCACCCTGAGGAGAGGGAAAGGGCCTGGGGGCTGGCATGGGGGCACAAGGTCCTGAG
>NW_009221723.1:990-1804 GCF_000690835.1 Fulmarus glacialis
CTTGGGCGGCTGTGAGTTTCTCTGCCCCACTCAGCAAGCCACCCTCCCTGTCATTGTGGGGATGAACTGGGATGAACTGGAGCATCAAACCCTGCAGGATCTCTGTCCCAAGCACTGGTGGCTTTGCTGGCACACGGGAAAAAAAAAGCAGGATCTCTGTCCCAAGCACTGGTGGCTTTGCTTGCACACGGGCACCTGTTCCTGTTGTCAGGGAAAAGGGAACAGCGCCAAGATGCAGATGAAGCACCCCTCTGAAGGAGGGGTGGCCTCGCTGCCCCAGCATTGCTCCAGCACCCGCTTCTCCCCCACTGCCTCTGCCCCGGGGACCTGCGCCAGCCCTCCTCCACCTCCTGGGATGTGCCCCTTTCCCCTGGGGCTGCCCCCAGCTGAAGGACCCCACAACAAGCCCCCTGCCAGCACCCAGCCCTGCTTCATATGCTGAGCGCATTGGTTCTCTGCTCCGCACCCCCTGTGCTGCCAGCTGAGCCTGCCCCAGGTGAAGAATAAAGGACAGTCCCCATATGTCCTTGCCACCCTCCCAGTATCCCCCTGCTCTCCCTGTCCCTTCCCTTGCCCTGACCGCCAGCCATTTCCCAGCCCTATGTTGTCTTCGTCCCCCAGCCCACGTCCCCTCCCTGCAGACCACAGCCTCTCCCCTACCTGCTCTTCCCTTTTTGCACCCCATTTCACCCACCCTGGGCCTTGTGCTGGCTCCGTGCCCCACCCCCCCCAGCTCCCAGCACCAGGGGGTGGGGTGGCCAGGTCCCAGCAGCCTGGTGGCACGGGGACCCATGGCAGCGGTGGGAGGGCACGC
>NW_009221723.1:1867-2736 GCF_000690835.1 Fulmarus glacialis
CGCCCCCATAAACTGCCCGTGCGCAGCGGCTCATGGCACGACGATGCCACAGAGGCTGTAGGCAGAGGGAGGATGAGCCCAGCCCTGTCCTTCCTCCCACTGCCCCTATGGGGGTGATGCAAAACGTGCTCCCGAGCCTGCCATGGCCAGAGACCTGCGGTGGGGCTGGAGAGGTGAGCAGGAGATCAACAGGACTTTGTTCAATTAATGCTTTTATGGTGTCATAGAGAGTGTTAAAAGGGCTAAGGAGGGGCTGAAAGAAAGCATGGACAGGCCTGAAATGGGAGAAAGCTGGGAAGTGGCTCTGCCAGGCACAGTGAGCCAGGCTGGGGTCAGCTACTGGCTGAGCTGAGGGTGCTCAGTGGGGCAGTAAGGTCATGGCAAGGCCAGCGTGGGAGCATTGGGATTAGCCCAGCAGTGCCACAGCATTACCCGCAGTGCAGAGCTGTGCCGTCAGATGTTGGCTTGAATTTTGCTCAGACCCTCGTCATCGTAACTGAGAGCTTTTGATGAGTGGGGAGCCCCTCTGCCACCTGCAGGCTGCAATCCCAAAGGGGTGCCCAGGGGCTCCTGCCTGCAGAGAGCAGGGACGTCCCTTTGCTCCAGGCACCCCAGAGTGTCCCACAGGTGAGAAGGGGGTTCCATCGCCCACCTTGATCACCCTCCCCACACCCTCCTGGGATGCGCCCTCCCCAGCCCTGCAGGTTCTGGCTGCCGTAGGGCCTGCACCCGGTGTGCCAGCTCCTCTCTGGCCCATCCTTTTGGGGGAAAAAATAGCCCCAAGGACCTACCTTGGGATGTCACTGGCTCGGGGGCCAACGGTGGGCTGCGGAGGCTGAGCAGGACGGCAGGGAGCAGTGAGAGCAGCC
>NW_009221724.1:0-214 GCF_000690835.1 Fulmarus glacialis
TGGGGACACCCTGGCCATGGGTACGTGGGACACCATGGGAACAAGGGACACCATGTCCATAGGGACACACTGGCTGTGGCGATGTGCCACACTACGGCCATGATGACCCAAGGGGATGTGGGACACCATGACCAATGGGGACACCCCAGCCATGGGGACGTGGGACATCATGGCCATGGGGACGCCCCAGCCATGGGGATGAGGGACAGCAGAC
>NW_009221725.1:0-1302 GCF_000690835.1 Fulmarus glacialis
ACATATGCTTTTCGTGAAAAAACTCAGCCTATTATAATACAGGCAACAGGTAGCGTGACATACTGCCGGGCTGTTCTGGAGACTTGGAAAGTACAAGTGATGGCCTCCGAGCCTTCCCAGCGCGTGTTCGGGCTGGGTCCCGCTGGGGAGGACGCCAATACCCCAGCTCCGGCAAGCCCCCGGCTGCACCGCCCGGCATGGCTGCGGGTAATCGGGCTGCCCGGTGCTTGCAGCGGCTGCTGTCAGTACAACCTCGGATACCAGAGATCCAGAAGCGCAGCTTAGCTCACCAATACACCCCATCTTTCCAGCTCATTTGGCTGCGATAGCTCTTCGGGCCGCTAATGTACAAGATCCAGCCGCTGGCTGCAGGCTCCCCGCCTGCCTCATTTCCCATTTCTCTCCTCTCTTTCTTTAAAATTCTGCTTAACGCTCCCCGGGCTCGGGAGCCACCGCAGCATCCCCGCCGGCGGCCGTTCGGGCCGGCTGCCTTATGTAAGCGAGGGAGGGACTTCGCAAAACTTCCTCCATTCCGAGGCTTATTTAATTAAAAGCCAGTTTTATGGTGCATGCGCTAATTATAACTTTTTAGCCCGGAGGATCAAAATGAACTTGTTGCTTATAATTCTATAATTCAAATCTACTGCAATTAGTTTGGATGCTTAGAAACTTTCAAAATAATTCACCTACATAAATGTGCTTTGCTGAGATGATTTTTTCTGACTTGAACTTTTTTGTATGCTTATATGCAAAGGAAACTGCCTGAGGATATGTTTCTTGCAAAAAGTAGGGATGCTGAGTCTTGCAACTGTTATGCTGGTGAACAGTAATAATTATCCACTTTTTTTAATCATAGAATTAATGCCGCAGTGTAAGATATCCCAGGCAACTGGGCATTGCAGAAGGGGAAAACCGCCCTGGAGAAACACCATTTTCTCTGGTGAGAACGGCAGCGATTTCCCATTGGGGCAAGTTCTTGAGACTTTAATTTGGTGTTTTCCTTAGAAGTACATAGGCTGGACCCTGTCTGTGATTGAAGGGGAAAGGGTGGGAAAAGCAAGAGGCCGTTAGTCCCTCATTAATGACCCGTAGGAACTTTCCCTCTCGGGCAGCTCCGGGGATCCATGGCAGCAATAAAGACGATTTCAGGGTTTGGCCGCAGGCCTTTCTAGTAGCGTGTGGGATTCGGGGCGGTTTGAGGTGCTGGCGGAAGGGAGGCCCGTTAGCGCGGCTGGGGCAGGTGAGGACGGCGATGCCGAGCGCCCGCGGCTCAGCTCCGGGGGGATGCGGCGTGGTCCGACC
>NW_009221726.1:0-676 GCF_000690835.1 Fulmarus glacialis
TATTTAACTAATTCAAATTACTTAATTCATGAGGCTTTCCATCCTGCGATTCTTATGTGACTACGTCAGGAAGTGAAGTAAGAGTGCAGGAATGGACAACATGAGTCAAAAGCAGCAGTTACATGTCTGGCTTCACTTACATGGAAGAGAATCAAGATAAGCCTGGAAAAGTAAAAAGAACTAAGGCAAGTCTAACAGCCACCTTGCCCATGACATCAGTCACCTGCCATGTCCCATCCTCAGGGTGGTTAGGTCAGACCCCTGTGGTGCAGATCCCTTGCTGTAAAGCTGCTTTGAACCACTATGTGGAAATGTAAGCATTTCAGTATGTGTTTTACTGCGCACTTCAGATGCTGTCCATAGACCTTGGGGTACTGCTGAGGTGATAACATTTAAACAAACAAAGGAGTGCCTTTGGCTGGCCTACAGACTCTTAAAGAATTAAGTTCCTCCTGGGCTTAGGAAGATTATTTAGCTGAAATATTTTTAGAAAGTGGAAACCAAATTGAAAACAAGCAAAAGTCAGCTGAATTAATATCTCTATCACTGGCAACATCAGTAGTTAAAAATCTGAAGTTGTCCAGCTGTAGCAGCTACGCTGCCGGGAATACTCTGGTGTGACTCCCAGGCAGAAGGTGCCCGCGTGCAGGGATGGAGCCGGGCGGGCGGGCGCAG
This sequence comes from Fulmarus glacialis, assembly GCF_000690835.1. Taxonomy (NCBI): domain Eukaryota; kingdom Metazoa; phylum Chordata; class Aves; order Procellariiformes; family Procellariidae; genus Fulmarus; species Fulmarus glacialis. The sequence continues at coordinate 676 of NW_009221726.1, forward strand.
C
>NW_009221727.1:0-2549 GCF_000690835.1 Fulmarus glacialis
TGTAGGTACAGCTACGTGTGTGTACGCATACACACACAAAGCTGTACCCATATTTTATGGGTATAGATACACACACACATGTATCTACATACCTGAACCCATTGCTCCCTATGGGGAGGGATAGCACATTGCCGCCCCGCTGCTTACACTGACCTCTTTAAACCCAGATTCCTTCAAAGATGCCAAAGCCACTCCTTCCAGGACAATTACGGGAAAAAAAAAAAATTAAAACCAGAGCTGTTTTCATTTATCTGGAGTCCAACAGAAACGCTGATGCGTTTTGCTGGGTGACACGGTCGCTGTCGTGGGGCAGAATCTATTTTTTAGTGTAGATTTGAGTCTTTTGGGGTACGGTGCGCACTGGAGTAGACTCCCTTCCACCCCGCAACGGGGATTTAATTGCAGAGCAAAGTTCAAAAGGGAACAAAAATCCTTCCAGCCTCTGGTCACGACACTTGAAAAATTATACTTTGAAACGCGGAGATAAACATCCTATAAAATTATTATCAGACTGCTGTAATAAAGCTGTAGCCATGACAATCTGATGCTCTTGGTACTAATGAGACTTAATAGGGGGTTTTAATCGCATGCCCTTTACTTAATGATTCTATGATTCTATGATTCTATTTGACACATGCTATGAAAAATATAGTGTATAGCAGCCACTCTGCAGCAACCACCTGCAGAAAGGCTTTTACCCACGGGTAAATACAAAGTGGTACCTCAAATTCTCCCGTACCTACCACCACGGGCAACTATCACCACTATTTTATCCTACTTTGTCTTCAGGAGGACAAATGTTCAGGAGAACATCTAAACACGCCCACGGAGGTATCCAAAACAGGGCGAACCTATGCTGGAATTTAAATGTAAGAAGAACATTTCTTGCACGAAAAATAGTTTGACTTATTAAAAAAAAAGAAAAAAAAAATACAGACAAAAGCAGCCTTGTTCCCGACACCGTGCTTGCCGTGAGCGTGACCCAGCGCAGGAGACCTCCCTCCCGTCCTGGCGTGCCAGGGGACAGGCACGGTTCACCTCTGCGAAATCCTGACGTCAAAGCACGCCATGTCGTCGCAGAGAGCTATTCGAGAGCAATGAAAAAAAAGGAGGAAGAAAAAAAGAACAAAAAACCTGTGGAGGACACTGAGCACGTCAGGACACAACGCTGAATGCAGATCTTCAATGCTCAGAAAAATTAGCGTCTTCTGCTAACGAGGGAACGTGCTGCTGCACTGCTGGAAAAAGCAGTGTCCTTTTATTGGGTTTATGAGTGAGGTTTAGGACGGCAACCCCACGTCTCGACAGGGCAGGGACGGTAACTGAAGTGCCGAAGAGGTGACAAAGAAACGCAGCGGTCAATCTTTTTGTGGCTCAAAACCCAATGCTCCTCCCGAAGAGCCCACCAGGTACGCAGCCCAGCAACGAGGCGCGGCAAAAGCCCCCACGGAATTTCACCGCTTGGTTTCTAAATCACTGGTACTGTCTTATAATCCACGTGCGGAGCAGGGATGCTGTACAAGCCCACACCCTCGATGAGAGTCTTTGCAAAAGCACAAGGATGATATATCGAACCCAAATGCCCCCGAAACGCTGCTCCCGGCAGCGCAGGGCTTTGCTCCCCCGTGCTGAAGCCGCTTGACCCGCGGGATGCCGAGCCCCGGCTCCTCCGCAGCCGCCCGCCTTCAAGCACCTCTGCCAGAGCCAGGTCCGCACACAGGCTTCGGGGAGAAGAGCAAACCCTCAAAAACCGAAAGTTTTTTTTTTTTTTTTTTTTTTTTTTTTTTTTTAAAGTAAACTGTAGGAAGGAAGCTCTTTTCAGTGTTAATAGAATTACTCAACTAGCACTTGGAAATTTAATTCATTAAGATGCCACGGCAATACCTACTACTTGCACCGCTAGTACTGAAACACAAATACCCCCTCTTCCTAGGGCTGAAATGATTTATCTCGTGCCGGCCACACCGACAAGCAGCTTTGCCCTGAATGGATGCCACTGACCTGCGGAAAGAACAGCAAAACCCCCTTGAAATTTGCTTTACACCTCTGCTGCTATCCCACAAATGCAAAAGGCATAGGCAACCTGTACCACAAGCTGTGAACCCAGCATATGGTGTTTGCCCTAGAGGTACCTACACACTTTTATTATGTTTTTATGCATAAATTAATTATACATACACATATACATATAACAAAATCTATTTTATTTCCCAGCATCTATTGCAGCAGCAGGTCTACGGGTTTCTCCGAGCTGCTGACCTGCTCAACACAGCCATACCCAACCCTGTTTAAACCCCTGAGCAGGGAGAGCAGTTTCGCAGCGATGCTGAACCCAGCTGAAACATCAGGAAACCCTCTGGAGGAGCCGAAAGCTGGGGCCACCTCGGCTCCCCAACACCCCCCCGCGCTGACAAGCACCGATCGGCTCAGGAAGGTCTTTGCAGGCGCCGTGCAGACTGGCTTTAAATCCTTGCACCAGCACGCCAGCGCAATTTGGCTTGTTCATTTTTCTACGGGAGGGAAGAAAGGAAAGCAAGGGTGGATGGGTT
>NW_009221727.1:3012-4951 GCF_000690835.1 Fulmarus glacialis
TTAAAAAACAGGATCTTTACAACCTCATTTTGCCGACTGTTTCCCCCCACTCATCAAGCACCCCTCCAGAGGAGACTTTCACCGCCTGCTCCCTGCCTCCCATGGAATCACGAGCGATGGCAGAAAACTCAATTAAGGAGAGCAGTTTCCATGATTCATCCCGCACAAAATAGGAAGCATCGGACAGAACCACAGCAGCAGAGGAAGGAAGGAAGGAAGGAAGGAAAACCAATTCTCCAGGGAGCACTCAACTGCCTTGACTACCAGCCCGGGTGCTCCCTCACCCTCCAGCCACGTATCACGCTTCCCTTCCCTCACCGAAAAGGAAAAGTGCCCCAGGGTGACAGTGCCAGCAGCCTGCAATCCTGACTCATCCCCAATGAACATGCAAGGCATAACGGAGCCGGTCCCTGCCAAAAATACATCATACCCCACAACGGAGCCAGAGGACGTTTGGCAGGACGGATGCATGCGGCAGATAAAGGAGGACCCGCCGGGCAACCTGAATTCCCAACTTCTCATCTGAAGCTTCAGTCTCGCCAGGCAATTCCCCAAGCGCGCCTTACCAACCGTTAGTCTCTGATAAAAGCTTAGCCCCCTGGAAAGAGAGGTTTGCAACCATCACGATGCCGCCGGCAGCCTCACCCCACACTGAACCTGGGAGCCAGCGTTGGTTCCTCTCTTGCGGACCAGGTGGGATCCCGTCTGCACGAGAGGGACACCAAACCTTCCAGTTTTCACCCAAAGTGCATCCTCCCGGGGCAGAGCATAAAGGAAAGAAGCCTCACCCCTCCCTGGCAGTGACAGCAGCCAAAAGTGCTTCGCAAGGCACCAGCCTTCCCTTGCACGTGTTTTGGGATGACCTCCTGGGGCAAAGCAAGATTCGGGATGAGCAGCCGGTCTCCGACCTAGGTCCTTTGCAAATCCATGGGGAGATGCCATGGGGAAGGGATAAAACCCTGCCATTTTTCTTATTTATTTCTGCATGTTAGCCCAAGCTCATTGATGCACGCAACACACTTTTAAAGGGCTTTAAGACCTCTAACCTTGAGCTTGGGTCCACCTCACCCATCACACAACCAAGCTCAGGCAAAAGAGCCGCAGGGCAGGACACGTGGGGTGGCAGCGAGGACGATTCTGCTGCAGACGGCTCTCGAGCCAGACGTCGTGTCGAGCAAAGCTCTGTGTATTATCAGCGAGGAGAAGAAGCTCAGCGAGACAGCGATATAGCTCTTTCCAGGCAATTTCATAAAACGCAGACTTTCTAATTGAATTTGGAGTTTTGGCAATTAACCCTTCCAAAAGTACATATGCCTGCAGGGAGGAGGGGGGAAAAAGAGAAAACAGCCACCAAGCAAGCATGTATGATCGGCTGGTGAGAGATTTAAAATGTAGTAATTGGCAAGATGAATTTTTGGTTGCTGTCTAGTTGTTTTGCAAGCTAAAAACCACCCGAGGTTATAATGGGGAAGGTTTATGCAGCTGCTGGTGTGTCTGTTTGCCTACGCGCACCCCCTCCCAACCTGTTGTCCAAATTCAGCTATATTTTACTGAAAATTGGAGGTCTCCAAGATCCCACCTGGTCTGCAGGAGAGGGACCCACGCTGGCTCACGGACACACCGTGCACAAAGCTCCCGACTGAGGTTCGTATCTGAACGGCCACCGAATGCGAGCTGCACCCAGAGCTGCTGCAAACTCGCTGGAAAACGGGCGAGCGCACGAAAAGCCGAGCAGCACAGTTCTCCGAAAATAAAAAAGAAAATAAAAAAGCTTTTCTCTGGTTTGCTGGGCACTTCTCTTCCCCTGCCCCATCAGTTCTACCTGGTGGAAGCTCCAACCCGGACAACTGAAACCAGAACAACATGCAAAAGCAAACCTGGCCAAGAAAACTAAGTTACTGCAACTCTGCTCAAACTCATTATTTCTCCATCCAGCAGG
>NW_009221727.1:4971-6176 GCF_000690835.1 Fulmarus glacialis
ATAACACCTGAAAAACCCTGAAAGCCACCGAGAACATTCAGAACCGAATCCCACCAGCTGCGAAGTTTTGCTCGGTTTGGTTTCTCTGCCCCTTTCTAAACTATTGGTTAATTCACATTTCAGAACGAGAACAAAGAAATGCGTCTTCTTTAGGATATTTTAACAGTACGAGACTTTTCTCCCCCAAGCACGCCCAGGGCTGGACGCCGGGCTGAAGTCGGTGTGCCGTGAGCTCCACGTGTGCCGTAAATCTCCTTCCTTCCCCTCGCCTGTAAGAAAAACCACCACAGAAAAAACAAATAATCCCCCAAACACCCAAAATAGGAGCTCACAGTGGCGGTGCCACCGGTGATGTTGAAACGACCGAAGTTTGCAGTGCAAATACTCCCTCTTCTCTTTCCCAACTCGGTAAACATTCCCCACATCCACAATTTCATGCAGTTATCCAACACTCCCTTTTTCTTTCCGCCCCATAATCAGAGACCAAGGGTTAAAACTCAGGTTCCTGCTTTGCTTTTTATAATGTCCCATAACGGGGTTGCAAGAAGTTGCTCATAAACCCACAGCGGTCTGCAAGCTGCAGACTGACAATTACCAAATGCCATTTTTCTAAATCAAAAGTCAGAGGTGGGGCATGATTTCACCCCGGTACCCGGAGGAGGATGATGCCTGCTATGAAAGCAACCATCGCACATGTAACAGGGCAGAAAAAGGGTTCAGAAATCCCTGCCAGGGGACACCTGGAGGCGTTTGGCTTCTATATAGAAATATTAAAACTATTTTGAGTACAATTTGTTCGGGTTTTTAGATGGTTGAGAGAGACTCAGCCAGATGCCTGGGTGAAATGCAAGCCCTGATGGAGAAGGGTGGGGAAAAGGAAAGGATGGCTACGAGGGAAAAATAAGAAGGGAAAAAAAAAAAAAAAGGGAAGTGTGTGAACGTGATGATTTCTATCATTTTAGCTTCCTTGGAGTGATGCGCGTGTGGCGAGCGCAGCTCCCCGTGCCGGCTTCCCCGCACGCCTTACGTCAAATCGAAACCTGAGGGAGCTGGAAGAGGAAACTACTGATTTGGGCTGGGTGGGAGCAGCAAACCCAACAATTTCCTGTCTGTGGTACGACAAACCCAGGCTCTGGTATTCGCGGGAACGCCGCCGTCGCTTCCCGCCCCGTTCTCTTCCCCCTCCGACCGGGATCTGTGTCATC
>NW_009221728.1:0-881 GCF_000690835.1 Fulmarus glacialis
GCCAGCGAGCAGGAGTGGGAGGGCGGCGGGCTCGGCCCGGCAGCGCATCGTTCAAAAGAAACCAGACATGGAGAGACACCAAAATTCAGAAAAAAAATGGCCGAGCCGCCGACTAGCTGTGAAAGGCGAAATGGAGAACCCCAGCCCCCTGTGCGCGCTAGCAAAAGCTGCAGACCGGCTCCTGCCTTTAACCGCAGAGATACCGAACCACCGCCAGCAAACACATCCCGTTGCCCTTCTACTCGTGGAGCCAGCTACAGGAAAATAAGATGGGGCCGAAGCAATTGCCACATTCCTTGCTGACAACCCCGCAGTATTACAGATTTGTGGGGGGGGATTCCCCCTAAATCACTGCAGTCCAAAGAAATGAAAGTTTGCGTTGGACTGACAGAATATTTGAGCCCAAGATGCCAGTTCTCCCATGGCTGTGGTGATACCTATCTGCCATCACCAGGCTTCCTGCAGAAATCCAAGGTGCAGCGACTGTTCAGCTTTGCCATGTTCGTGGTACCTGCTTTACAGAGAGCGGTGGTTTCACCAACACATACCAATACATAAAAATAAAGCCTGGTCTGTCCTGTTAAAAATCTATGTACATATAGGATTAGTAAGAGCAGATGTAACTTGAAAACCAAGAGCTAAATTGATTTATAGCCATGGTTACTCAAAATGCTCAGAGTTTAATCTATTCATAGAAATGCTCTAGAAATCCCACAGGATTCAAATGTAATAAAAAGGAGCGGTGCTCTTAGGCAGGCATTATTTATACACCTTGCTTGTGAAGCAACAGCTTTCCCATGCGGTTGAAAGAGTTGTGGGTGGCAACACACAATGGTAAAAAGATAACAAATATTTAACAGCTTTCTTACATTAGCATTTTC